>NC_056726.1:1791429751-1791634751 GCF_019279795.1 Protopterus annectens | reverse complement strand
CTCACCAATATGCATGAGTGCGCATTTCAGCTGATGACTTGTACAGATCCACTCAATGAGGCATAGCATCATTAGATGACATCTTTTTGTACTTCTTCCTTAGATTACTATACGTCTCCAACTAGAGTTGTTTCCCAATGTTTGCTGAAATTTTGAAAGGGGTCTTCCAGTGTTTGTTTCTTTTCACAAATTTCAACAAATAACTGACTTTATTAGTAGTGGCAATGTTTATTCATGAAACCTGTTCACAAGGGTGCAGCCAGGCACAGACCTTTGCAGAATTCAAACATATTGGTCATAGCTCTTGTTATACTTTCTTAAAGTGTCCATATCAGGAGGTTCAGGTTGTCGTAAAGATTGTCCTTTTGTGTAATAAACAAACATTATGAGCATAACCTTTTTAATGTGGTCACTGAGCCTGTCTTTTTGATACCAGTGCATCTATATCGGTTTTTATAGCGGTAGTGGCGATGCGAAGAGTATTTTCAAGATGCAAATCTGAAATTTTCGTTCTAATTTTATTTTTTGTATATTTCATACGAGAAAAAAATTGCTCACAAATGTACATACTCCCCAACAGAGATGTCATTGTCATGAACAGGGCAAAATGACGGATATTTTTCTTTAGGCAGGTACAACTTATAAAAGTCCAATAAAGACACTTGCACTGGTTTGTTGAATTTGTTAAGAGGGCATCAAATAAAAATGACTGAATCAAATGTTAAGCCAAAGATGTAGCTGTTAAGAAAAGGAATAATCTATCGAGCAAAAAACGTTCTGCTCCCTCAAAGTTCACAAAGCAGAGCATAACAACTACTTCCTTCACCCAAAGCTCATAGGGCGATTCTAATAAAATAATCAGATGTGCTGTGCAGTTACAATGGCCTGTGTTTCCAGCCTGGTACGAGTTGCAAGATGCTGAAAATTTAGCGAAACAAACAGCTTAACTACAAGCATGAACCAAAACAATTTTCATTTAAAAGTGTACAAAACTATGCAGCAAATTGGGCACTGCAAAAAAACCAGGACTGATTTATTAAAAGTCTTCTGTAGATGCAGACATTTTATTCCGCTCATGCATTCGCTTTTTCAAGTGCTTTGAAAAATACATATACAGCTGCATTTCACACAGTGCAGTCCGGAACATCTCACTAGTAAACTTCAGTAATCCCTCCTTTTTAACTAATACCCATTTTACACTTCCATAAACAATTAAAAAAAAGGTCAGACACATCCAGCAAGACACAAAATATGCAGAGCTGTTATTGGGGTGCTGCAACAATAATGAAAGTTGGTGCGACCAAATAAGCACAGTACTTTATTTTTATATAGTGTGACAGCTGCACTAAAAAATATAAAAAATAACATTTTTAGTCAAGAAACTAGACAAACGCAGTTCTATACTTTATGAGTAAAGCGTCAAAGGAAAAAAACAAAAACAAACAAGTTTCAGACCGTCTCGCAGACTTGCAGGGAGGACACATACTTAGGTAGACAGTCACGTTCTGAAACCTGTTCCTTTTATTTCTTATTTTTACAGCTTTTGGAATTTGACAAGTAATTTTTGTCACTGGAGTGTATTAAAAAAGTGAGTTCAATCAGGAGACGCACTTCGTTTGATGGATCCGAGAATTGGCTGGTTCCAGCCAGAACAGCTAGGACTTTCCACAATCTTGTGGTTGCAAATTTGGGAAACTACGCAAGGGCTGAGGCATCTGTACTTTAATAATAACTGTAATATTAACACAAGAAGCACCACCACCATCAAAGACTTTGGTGGTAGCACAGAGGGGATGGACAAGAAGTCATCCGGCGGCCAAGGACCAAGATGCCAAATAGTAGGTGTCCTAGAACAGATCCACGTAGAACACCACTAGTGACAGGTCTGCTGTCGGAGGTGGTGGTGCATATTTTTACCATGTGGGTCCTATTGGTGAGCCAGATGGCCACTCATCTGACGAGACAGGGATTTACGCCAAGTTGAGTTAGCTTTTTGATAATGCCTGAATAGGGCATTGTATCAAAGACCTTGGCCAAGTCAAGGTAAAGCTGTATGTACTGAATTTCCCTCATCCAGGGCCTTGGTGACAATGTGAAAAAAGTCAACCAGGTTCAACAGGTAAGATCTGCCCCTTATGAATCTGAAATGGGTGGGTCAAGTGCTTGGAGATTGCCTATGTCCTTGTTTATGTGATCCATAAAAATATGCTCCATGGCTTTACAGATCAGACTTGTCAAGCTAATGGGGTAATAGTTTCCTGGGTCAGTAGGGAAATTAACAAAGCAACCTCAGGCCTAAAGAATAGGTGACTAATTTGATTTTTTTTCATACTGGGCTTAGAAAGACATGAAGTTAATTGAGATACTTTGCCAGAGTTACAGAGCAAGCTGTGAAGTTAATATAACGCCTTTTCTAAACATGAAGGAGTTAATGAAAAATGTTACAGACACAAAGGGTGAAAAGCATCATTCATGATTTCCCAAAACACTACATCTTCTTTGTTCACTGCAATAGGCAGGCGCTGAATTGGCACAAATAAGGTCAAACTACAACAAAAGGCCCACTTTCATTTCTAATGCAGAGCACAGATCAGTTTGACAGCATAACATTTATTCATAAATTGTAGTTAACAATGAAATTATTATATCCTCATTCTCTGCAACAGAAATCACTCTGATTGTTGAGATATCCAGTAAGATTGCCGGGACATAAAAAATGTTAAATTATATTAGCTACGAGTTGTACCATCAGACCAAAACTTAGCAGTTGATATGAACTTGATTGTAACACAGCTAAATGTTGTCACAGATCATGAGTTAGAAACCTAGTCAAACCTTAAGACAGGAAAATGGAACTTTTTAAACTCAATAACTTAACAAGACATTTGACTGCTATCCCATTGTCTTTCCTTTAGCTTTATGGAAGACATCGTGGATTTCATGAGTACAGAGACTTAATCATTTTATGCCCCAACTTAGCCTGCTTAGTGCTAAGTTTGGTTTACAATAGGTGCAGCATGATGGCAACTCTGATTTATGTAAATGGCATAACCCCTCATGCAGCCTTGCTCTCTAAGGAACTGGCACTACTGATAGTCTCCATTTGAGATACATTAAAGGGGTTTGCACCACAGGACACAGACACCACTACATGATGTAAGAATTCAAAAACCTCATTGCTCTTTGCTTAGCCCTCACCCTGGCTGACTATTAGACACATAACTCGGACCTAGAGCATCAACATCATAAGCATACATCCTACCCCTGTGCCTGTGGTCCATCCAGAATAAAACAAAGCTACAGCAGTCAATAGTTATTTGCAGTTCTCATCTAGGTCACCATGTTCTTCATCATCTTTGCCTTTTATACCATACAGACTGCCGTAGCCACAGTAAAAATTATTAACTTTATTTACTACATTGTTGACTTGGTGGTCATGTTTGGCTCACCATAAGCAAAATTTAAGATTTGATGTCCATGTAATGAAGTAATGTGTCAACAATAATTTGATGATACATCCAGGCAACTCGCATTAAAAACAACCATATATGTATTATGTCACAGAGTAGTCATTAATCTGTGTTACAAGAAATTCCTTGACAAGAAACAATAAAGTGGCAGTATACTCACCATAAGACAGCTATAAATTCAGGCATGTAATAGTAAATTCAGCAATCATAAAGGTCATTATGATGCACAGTAATGTAATTCCTAAGCTGGTAGTGCTGAATAGACATACAGTAACACATTGAAATCATTCACATTACTAAGACAGTGACAGATGTTCACAGGTTGAGAGTATGTAGAATAGTATATTCGGTCAACAGAAGAGACAACAAATGTCAAGAATAAACACTCAAACATACCAACATGGCTGAACCAAGAGATTAGTTTGCTCAAAAGTTAAGACTTTAGAGCAGTGGTCTAATGTGCTACCCATTCATTATCCTTGTGCTATTCAGACTTTGCTAGGTATTTGCCTTAGCCACTTGTTAAGCTCACCATAAGCAAAATTTAAGATTTGATGTCCAAGTAATCAGACATGAGTGTATATTTTCAGTTGTAATGAGAGCACTGACTATTCACTAACTTACTAGGTTACATGGTTCTCACAGGTAAATTCAAAGATTCAAACCCAAGACTATTGAATACAGCTTATTTGTAACTTACATCTTTAACTCTCAGAGCTAAAATGTCAGGCAATTGATCTTAGTCACCTTTAAAATGTTGTTAATCTTTTTGAGGCCCTCTTTCTTATTTAGCTTCTCTGACTCTCTTGTGAAGTTTAGAGTTGGGCTATTTTGTTTAATTTCTTAATTGGACAAACCCACTGAACAAAGATGCCCAATTTCAGGATGAGCCCAGATACACTGTCCGGGAAGTGGCTTTTACATAATTATCCTGTGTAGATAAACAGAGGTGGAAAAAAAATCTAACCTCTGTACACATAACTACAAAAAGCAGCTCATTATTAGATTTTAGCCGTAATCTGTTGAACTAACTGCCAGAATTGCCTCTAACATTGCACGATGGTTTGCCTGATAATGAAACACCATTTCTGGGATTCTATCTACTTTTTTGTCTTTCTATTTCCCTGCCTTAAAGTCAGCAACAAAGGAGGTTATTATTTCTTACAGGTCACTGAGCAGAGAAAATGCTAGCTATATGACTGCAATTTTATTTTCCAGTGAAAAAGTAAATCCAGCATATTACTTTGAAACTACATCTCTTTTCATATGTCCTCATTTGATATGCTTTTAACTTGACCTTAATTTTGCTACTAGCTGTACTTTCTAATCTAACTTCTAATCTAAGGGAAAGCTCAATGACAAGATTTCTTGTTGAGTAGCACGCTGAGAATTATACTACATGACTTTTCCTTTCTCCAGCACAATCTCTATCTATACTAGCTTACCTGTTAATGCAGTCAGGAGATGCTGTACTGTACAAGTTTTAAATGAGAAATCCCTCTGTCAACTCTTCTTCGGCGAGATCATCAAATCCTCCTCCTTCAGCTCTTCTTTGTCGCGAATACACAAATTCCTATATCGGCGTGAAAAACTAACGGAAGAGTGCTTTTGGCACATGCGCACACCAGCTAAAGGACACGGGCGTGAAAAAAAAAACGGAAAAAAGTAAAATTTGAACTTAAGGGTTGCAGGCCGCATGGAAGAGCTCTGAGGGCCGTATGCGGCCCGCGGGCTGGACACTACTGATCTAGAATGTCTTTGGTTGGTACTCCTCTGAAAAAGGCTGCTGAAGTAGCTGCAGCTCTGGTGGAAGGAGACCTAATGCCCTTGGGCACAGGTTTACCATGGTGTAAGTAGCAGAAACGGATGCAGTGACTTATCCACTTTGAAATTATCTGCTTTGAATTAGCCTTTCCTTCTGATCCTGCAGCATATGTCACTAGTAATTGCTCAGTTTTTTCTTAGAGCTTTCATCCTGCTCAAGTAGAATCTTAGCTGTCTGTGTACATCCAAGGAATGCAGAATTCTCTCCCCCTTGTTCTGCGGAGTTGGATAAAAGGTTGGCAGATGAACTGTTTGGTTAAGAGCCACACTGGAAACCACTTTAGGCATAAATGTAGGATTTATCCTCAGAGACACCCCTGTCTGGGTAAAATATGATAAAAGGCTTTACAGCTATGAGGGCCTGTAGCTCTGAAACTCTTCTTGCTGAAGTAATTGCTAGTAGCAAAGCTGGTTTCCATGATAAGAACTTTACATCATCGGTAGGAGTTGGTTCAAATGGAGGCAGGGTGAGCTTTTCCAATACATAATTGAGGTCCCATGATGGTAATGGTGATCTTCTAGGAGGCCTTACATTTTTGGCTCCTCTAAGATACTGCTTTAGTAAAGGATGAGAAAAGATTGGTGGCTCTGTATTGTACCGAGCCAAAATGGCAGAGGCTTGAAATTTTAACTGATGAGAAAGACAGGCATTTGTCAAGCATCTCAGTTAAGTATTGTAATATCTGAGGAATATTTGGTTCTGCTGTATCACTTTCTTGTGCTTGATTCCAAGCACAGAATCTCTTCAATTTATCAGCATAAGATATTCTAGTACTAGGCCTTCTGACTTCCAAAATGACATCCATCACAGCTTTACTGAGAGAAGTTGTTTGTATAACTACATGATCAGCCATGCCGCCAGGTTCAGTGTCTGGAGTTGATTGTGCAGGATCTGATTGTTTTGCTGGGACAGTAGTTGAGGTCTTTGAGGTAAGGTCCAAGCTGGGTATTGAGAAAAGTTCCTTAGGACTGGGTACCAGTATTGGAGGGGCCAGTCCGGGGAAATTAGTATCATCTTTGGTTTCTCTTGTCTGACTTTTAGGAGGACCTTGGGAAGAAGAGACAGAGGAGGAAAAGCGTAAACTGACAGGTTTTTCCAACTGAAGGATAGGGTGTCCACTTTCCATGCTTGTCTGTGGTAAGTCCTTGTGCAAAATCATTTTGACTGATAATTTTGAGGAGAGGCAAATAGATCTATGTCTGGGCTCCCCCATTTCTCTGTTATCATGCTGAAGACTTGTGGATTTAGCTTCCACTCGTGAGGGTCCATAAGGTTTCTGCTTAAATCGTCTGCCAGAGTATTTTGTTTTCCTGGCAGGAATTGAGCTTGAAGATGTATTTGGTAGGCCAAAGCTGTGTCCCACAGCGCCATGGCTAATCTGCAAAGGAGGTACGAGTGTGTGCCCCCTTGCTTGTTTACATACCACATGACCGTGGTGTTGCCCATCTTTATCAGTAGTTGTCCTGGATGAAGTAAGTCCTTGAAGGCTGTTAGGGCATTTTGAACAGCTAGCATCTCTTTCTGGTTGATATGAAGATGCACTTGTTTTGGGGTCCATATGCCCTGAATGCATCTTCCTGCCATGTGGGCTCCCTAGGCATAATCTGATGCGTCTGTTGTTAAGGTTTGGCTGGCAGGGGGTACACTGAAGGCCCGTCCCATGTTTTGGTGACATGCCTTTGCCCACCATAAAAACTCCTGTTGTAGGCAGGGTATGAGAGGAATCATTGCTTCTAGACTGTGAGAATGTTGACTCCATAAACTTTTTAGGTACCACTGAAGTTTCCTCATATGCAGTTTTGCATATGGAATCAGTAGGATGCAAAATGCCATGAAGCCCAAAGCCTGCAGAATTTGTCTTGCAGATAACTGGGTTTTTGTTGTCATCAGTTTGAAGAAAGTAGTCATTTGCCTTTGCTTGTCTGGTGTGAGGTAAGCCATCTGGGAAGTTGTATTCAAGCTTGACCCAAGAATGTTATCTTTTGAGAGGGCACCAGTTGTGATTTCTTTTCGTTTAATGTGTACCCTAGGCATATTAGAAGCCTTTTCACAAGCGCCAGGTGTTGAAGAAGAATGTCTTTGCTCTCTGCTTGAATGAGACCGTCGTCAAGTAAGGGCATATTTGTATACCTTTTTGTCCGCAAAATGCAATTACGGGTGCCAGGCACTTTGTGAAGACCCTGGGCGCAGTAGATAAGCCAAAGGGCAGTGCACAGAATTGGTAATGCATTAAGACAGCCTGGAATCTGAGGTATCTTCTGCATGATTGTCTTATTGGGACATGCAGGTATGCCTCTTTTAGGTCTAATGTCACCAGCCAAGCATTCTTGCCCAGCATGGGCAGAAGCTGGGGCAAAGTCAACATTCTGAATTTTGGAATGTCCAGGTATGTGTTCAAAATTGATAAATCCAGTATTGGCCGCCAAGCCTTGTCCTTTCTGGGTACCAAGAGCAGTCTTGAATAAAAACCTTGTCCTTTTTCCTGTTCTGGTACTGGTTGAATGGCCCCCATATCCATGAGGGATGGAACCTGATTATGTGCCTCTGCCCATTGATTTTTGGGCAGATCTGGCAAACCGTTTGCCATTGGCAAAGTGTGGGAATGGAATATTTATCCCTGTGATACTATGTTCAGTACCCACTTGTCCTGGGTTATTAACTGCCAATTTTGAGCAAAAAGTGCTAACTTTCCCCCTATGGGTGCTGCCAAAAGATAAGTGCTTGGTGTAGGCAGAGGTAAGTCATTGGGACTGTTTTCTGTATGCTTGCGCTTTATGTCCTCCAGATTTGGAGGTAGAAGCGTCCCATTGCTTTGACCTGTATGAATCTTGTGCCTGGTATCTGGAACCCTTAGGGCGTCTGGATTTGCCCATTTGAGCTCTGTCTGACACAGGAAAGGACCAATTCTTTGTAGGCCAGTGTCTACTGAATCTTGGTGGCTGCACTTATAAGAAGTCTTTAACAGTTTGCATAGACTTAGCTTTGTCTTCCATTTTCTTTAAAACCTCTTCTGCCTTAATACCAAACAGAGTATCATGTTGTAAAGGTGCATCTAGCAATTTAGCTTTAACATGATCAGGAAAATTCTGTTCCTTTAGCCAGGCATGCCTCCTAATCACAGATCCAGTAACTGCGGCCCTGCAGGAGGCCTCTAAGGAGTCAAAACCACATTGCAAAGTATGCTTTCCAACCTGTTCAGCTGCATGCAATTCCTGCAAATCTTTACTTTCTGCACATTCAGAAAACAACATAATTTTCTGTTACATCCCATAACATGTTGTTGATACTTAAGCATATGAAACTGACAGCTTAAGGCTCTAATTGCCAAGGTTGCAGATGTATAAACCTTTTTTCCCCATCTGTCCAGTGCCCTTGAATCTCTGTCAGAGGGGGTAGGATTTTTTGCTGTTGAGGCCTTAACTCCCTTTGGACCCTGTGAAACGGTTTCAGGATCAGCAGCAGGGTTTCTAAATAAAAAACTTATGTGAGTCAGAGACCCTGTAATATCTGTCAGGCTTACTGGGAGCCAGAGGTAAGGAGTCAGGGGTCAAGCTGAACTCTGAAAACATATCATCCACAATGTCTAAAACACTGGGAATGGCCAAAGGCCTGTTCTGAGGGAGAAGGAGGAAATCCCTGAGCTTCTTTTTTGATTCTGAGAAGTCTCGACTCTCCCAGCGAATAGGCTCCCTCAAAGTATGCAAGGTTTCACCAAATGAATAATCCTCAGGAGGAGAAACAGATGGTATAGACTCCTCTGCATCAGAATCCTCACAGGGAGGTATAGATAACTCCTGATCAGAAGAGGAATAAGAAGAAATAGAAACCTGATCTGAAGATTCATAATCAGTGTCTTGCCTAGGCCTCTTATCAGGAGGGGGATGGGTACCCCTGATCAAGGTAATAAGGTGTTCAGCCATTTTGATCATCTGTTTTTTAGGCATAGAGGCCTGTGCATGTGGCTCATGCGTCAGGTTTTAGATGCAGAAGCCCCCCACTGCTTAGACTTGTGCGTACCCTGTGACTGAAACCTCGGGTTTCTGCTGTCTGGGTTTGGATTGAGAAGATCTGGAAGGGGCCGAAAGGACTAATTCTTAGAGGGCCAATGCCTACTAAATTTTGGAGGCTGAACTTGTAAAAAATCTTTAACAGCTTGCATAGATTTTAGCTTTATCTTCCTTTTTAAGAACTTCCTCAGCTTTGCTGCCAAACAGGCGGTCCTGATTTAAGAGAGCATCCAACAGTTTAGCTTTAACATGATCAGGCAAAGATTGTTCCTTAAGCCAAGCATGCCTTCTGAGTACAGACCCAGTGACAGCAGCCCTGCAATAGGCTTCTAAAGAATCAAATCCACATTGCAAAGTACGTTTTCCAACCTGTTCAGCAGAACGCATTAAATCCTGTATTTCTTTATTTTCAGCACAGTCAGGAATCTACATAATTTTCTGTTTAAGCAATCCAATAACATGCTGTTGCTACTTTAACATATGAAACTGACAGTTTAAGGCCCTAATGGCCAAGGTTGCAGAAGTGTAAATCTGCTTAACGCATCTAGCCAGTGCCCTGGAGTCTCTATCAGAAGGGGTAGGATTTTTAGCAGTAGAGGCCTTAATGCCCTTGGTTCCCTGTGAAATAGTCTCTGGATCTGCAATAGGATTTTTAAAAAGGAACTTGTGAGAATTGGGGACCCTGTAATACCTATCAGGTTTTCAGGGAGCAGGAGGAAAAGAATCAGGGGCCAAACTAGATTCTGAAAAGGCATCATCAACAAAGTCTAGTACCAGAGGTATAGCTAAAGGCCTATGCTGAGGTAGGAGTAAGAAATCCCCAAGCCTCTTTTTTGAAACAGAAAAATCCTGGCTTTCCCAGTGAAAATGCTCCCTTAAAGTGTGCAAGGTTTCACCAAAAGAAAAATCCTCTGGAGGGGATGCAGAGGGAATATAATCCTCTGCATCAGAATCCTCATAAGAAGATAAGGATCCAGATCATCAGAAGAATCAGAAAAATCAGAATCCTGATCAGAGGATTCATAAATAAATTCAGTCCTAGGTCCCTCAGAAGTGGGGGGTTGGCGTCCCTGATTAGAGTTATAAGATCTTCAGCCATTCGTATAATTTGTTTTTTAGGCATAGAGGCCTGTGCATGCGGCCTGGGCGTCGGTTTCTTTGGCAAGGTTCGAGGTTTAGGCCTTAAAGAAGAAGGATGTGTCTGTTTAATATGCAAGTCCGTAGGCCTGTATACACCCTAAAAAGCCGGTGCCTGCACAGCGGCTCCGGACCCATCCAAGGTAGAGACATCCGCAGGTTCCACAGTTGAAGCATCTGGTGGCATACCGGACTCCGAATGGGTCTCAGTAGAGGCCTGCGAATCAGAAGTAGCGGGTATCAGGGGCTGCGAAACCACCTGAGTACCAGCGAACTGGAGACTGGCTTAGGAGAAGCGCCGTCGGCAGCTTTGGACTTAAGCGGCCTGTCTCTGTCTTTATCTTTGGGTTTTGAACAGAGAACCAAATTATTTAGAGGCAAAAATATACAAACGACGGATAGTGCTTTGACTAAATAAGGCAGAAAACCATCAGCAAGGTATGTCGTGGTCAGGGCTTAGGCAAGGAATACAGTACGAATGAAAATCTTTGTGAGGTATTTGCTTTCCACAAGAAATGCAATTATTAACTTTTACTGACATCGGAAAAGAGCAAGATAAAGTTTCCCCAACGGGGTACTTGGCTTTAGTTGAAGACTTGGGTTCTGAAAATCGAAAACAAAATTTCAGGTGTTGGTCGACCGGCACGTGCGAACTGCTTCTGCTTCGGGCACTGCATGGCACGAAAGACTGATGTAATGGTTTCGGCTGCATGTTTTATACCCCTGACAACCTGAAGTCATGGAAGAAGGATCAGCAACAGACCAAGGACTCAAGACTTTGTTAATCAGGCCGTCTGAGGGCTACTGCAAGCAGATAGCCCAAATGTAATGACTGCAACAGTGAAACACGAAGAACGTCATCTGGTGTACAAATGGTGGCTGAAAAGTTTTGAGGGCTGGTGTGTGCCAACGTCACTTTTATGGCCTATGTTTCCTCCACCTTGCCTGACGTCTAAAGACCACAGAGGGACTGAAAGCTTCTGAATACTGGCCATACGTACATGAGACTGAAGAGATAAACCTATATGCAGAATACCACAACATGGGAATAGAAGGACATCAGTTGAGTCCCACCTACCATAACTGTAGATATTTGAGCAGATGAATTTTGCAGTATTAATTCTTAGGTCGTCCTGCCATGCAGAAGCCTGCAACCAGCCCAATTTTCAAAGTCTTTGCACCAGCCGTAGCCAACGTATGTCCAAGGACAGACATCTGGACATCAGAGTACAAAAGAAGGGCACCCGTTAGTGTAATCTTCTGGTCTTTCTAGACAATGATCATATAGTCCTGATCCCAAAGGACAGCACAACCTCACAAGCTGTTAGAGTTTGAGTGTGTAAGTAGAAGACAGGAGGAAGCAGGGAGGGGAGAACGATGATAAAGAAACTAACTGCAAGAAATTCCACTCCCTGAACCCAAACAGGGGGAAGGAAGGGTCAGCAGATGGATGGGTTGAAGGGTTAGAGTTTCTACTGCAAAACTCAACTACTGAAATATATACAATTTGGGTAAGAGGCACAAAAAACTACAGTTGTGTACACTTTCCATAAATGTAGATGTTAAGAGTGTATTCACTGTTGCAATCATTACATTTGGGGTAATCTGCTGGCAGGTTGCCCTCACTTGGCCTGAATAACAAAGTCCTGGGTCCTGCGTCGGTTGCTATCTCCTCTTCCATGATGTCAGGTAGTCAGGGGTATAAAACATGCAGCAGGTGCCATGTTATTCAGTTTTTCTTGCCCCAAATGTGAGGTGCCCCCCAAATGGGGAGCAAAAATAGATGTAAATAAACTGTAAATATATAAATGCACATTGAAAACATAAAATTTACCTTCAACTAAAAGCAAATGCACCACAAAGTCTTTTGAGTATAGTAAAGGAAAGAAAAGGTATAGAATGGAAGATGGCGGGTGGGTAAACCGGCCTGCAACAGTGAATACATTCGAACATCTACATTTGTGGTAAGTTACACAACTGTACTATGTTCTTCGTGTTTCACTGTTACAGTCATTACATTTGGGTAGAATCCCAAAGCTATGGATGGGAGGATGGAACTAAACAGCATTAGGAGCAGCTATAAGGCCCTGCAGGACTGCAGTGGCAAAGCATGCCCTGGATTTAGAGAAGAGAGGTAAATGATGACGATTAGTGAACGTATGAACAGAGCTCCAAGTAGCAGCTTCTAGAATGTCTTTGGTTGGGACCCCTCTGAGAAAAGCTGCTGAAGAAGAGATAGCCCTGGTGGAATGGGATCTGATCCCCTTAGGCACAGGTTTACCATGGTGCAAATAGCAGAACTGAATGCAGCGGCTTATCCATTTAGAAATAGTCTGCTTTGATATAGACTTCCCCTCTGATCCTGCAACAAATGCTACCAGTAGTTGCTCAAATTTTCTTAGACATTTTGTCCTGTTTAAGTAGAATCTTAGTTGTCTGTGTACATCCAAAAAAAATGCAGAATCCGCTCCCCCTTGTTCTACGGATTTGGGAAAAATGTTGGCAGGTGAATGGTCTGGTTATGAGCCACACTGGATACCACCTTAGGCATAAAAGAAGGATTGGTCCCGAGGGCCACACTGTCCGGGTAAAATATAATGAAAGGCTCCACTGCCAGGAGAGCCTGTAGTTCTGAAAAGTACAGCTGTGTACCTACCATAAATGTAGATGTTCGACTGTATTCACTGTTGCAGTCATTACTCTTGGGTTATCCTGCTGGCAGGTTACACGCAGTCGGCCAGAATTCCAAAGTCTAGGTCCGGCGTCAGTTGCTGTCGCCCCTTCCCTGACATCAGTGCGCCAGGGGTATAAAAGATGCAGGAGACACCATTTTCTTCAGTTTTTCTTTCCCCAGATGTCAAATGACCCCAAATTGGAAAGCTGTAAAACATGCCAATAAAAATGCATGCACAAAAATAACATGTCCATCTACAAGCAAATACACCAAATAGGTTGTATAGGATAGAGAAGTGCAGATAAGTCCCAGCAAAGAAAGGGGGGAAGGTGGGTGGGTAACCTGGACTGCAACAGTGAATACACTCGAACATCTACATTTATGGTAGGTACACAACTGTACTATGTTCATCGTCTTTCACTGTTGCAGTCATTACTCTTGGGTTGAATTCCAAAGCTGAGGAAGGGTGGCTTGGCTAAAGAGGATTAGGAGAGGCTATGAGGCCCTGAGGAACTGCAGTGGCAAAGCCTGCTCTGGACTTACGAGAAAAGAGGCAAGTGGTAGTGCTTTGTGAAGGTGTGCACTGAACTCCAAGTTGCAGCCTCTAAGATATCTTTGGTTGGTACTCCTCTGAGGAGGGCTGCAAAAGTGGCTGCTGCTCTGGTGGAATGAGGCCTAATGTCCTTAGGCACTGATTTGCCATGTTGAAAATAGCAGAACCAGATGCAATGGCCTATCCATTTAGAAATAGTCTGTTTTGAGATAGCCTTTCCTTGTGAACCTGCAGCATATGACACTAAAAGTTGCTCAGTCTTTCTGAAAGCTTTAGTTCTGTCCAAGTAGAATCGTAACTGCCTGTGTATGTCCAAGGAATGCAGAATTTTCTCACCCTTGTTCTGTGGATTAGGATAAAAGGTTGGCAAGTGAAAGGTTTGGTTGAGGGCCACACTGGACACCACCTTAGGCATAAATGTAGGGTTTGTCCTCAGAGAAACCCTGTCTGGATGAAAAATGATGAAATTGTCCACAGCCATGAGTGCTTGTAACTCCGAGACTTGCCTTGCAGAGGTTATTGCTAGGAGCAGAACTGTATTCCAGGATAAGAATTTTATATCTGCTATTGATGCTGGCTCGAAAGGAGGCAGTGTGAGTTTTTCCAAAACATAATTGAGATCCCAGGCCGGAATTGGTGCTCTCCTTGGAGGCCTAATGTTTTTGGCCCCTCTGAGGTATTGCCTTATTAAAGGATGAGAAAAGATAGATGGATCTGTATTGTAATGGGCTGAAATGGCAGAGGCATGAATCTTAATAGATGAGAAATAAAGGCCTTTGTTTAGCATCTCAGTTAGGTATTGTAGAATCTGAGGGATATTTGGTACACGTGTCAATGCCCTGTTCCTGGTTCCAAGCACAGAATCTTTTCCACTTTTCTGCATAAGATTTGCTGGTATTAGGACTCCTGGCCTCCAAGATAACATCCATAACAGTTTTTGAAAGAGGAGTGTTCTGAATGGCTACATTATCCGGCATGCTGCCAGATTTAAGGTCCTGAGTTGGCTGTGTAGAATCTGATTGTTTTGTTGGGTCAGCAAGTGAGAAGTTTGAGGCAGTATCCAGGCTGGACCTTGAGACAAGCTCTTTAGGATTGGGTACCAGTGCTGGCGTGGCCAGTCTGGTGCAATCAGTATCATTTTTGGCTTCTCTTGTCTGACCTTTATGAGTACCCTGGGAAGGAGAGGCAGTGGGGGAAAGGCATATACTGTTAGGTTTTTCCAGTTGAAGGATAGGGCGTCCACTTTCCATGCTTGCTTGTGATAAATCCTTGTGCAAAATCTCTGCAATTGGCAGTTGTGAGGGGAGGCAAATAGATCTATGTCTGAGCATCCCCATTTCCTTATTATCATGCTGAAGACTTGTGGATCCAGTTTCCATTCATGGGGATCCATGAGGTTTCTGCTTAGTTCGTCTGCCAGAGTATTTGTTTTTCCTGGCAGGAATTGTGCTTGCAGGTGAACTTGAAAAGCCAATGCTGTGTCCCATAAGGTTACTGCTTGTCTGCAGAGGGGGTAGGAATGTGTACCTCCCTGCTTGTTTATGTACCACATGACCATAGTGTTGTCTGTCTTTATCAGTAACTGTCCTGGATGAAGCAGGTCCTTGAAAGCTGACAGGGCATTTTGAACAGCTAGCATCTCTTTTTGATTGATGTGAAGATGCATCTGGTTTGCAGGCCATGTGCCCTGAATACATTTTCCTGCCACATGGGCCCCCCAGGCATAATCTGATGCATCCGTTATCAGGGTTTGTCTGGCTGTGGGTAAACTGAATGGCAGACCCTTGCTGTGGTGACAGGCCCACCATCGAAACTCCTGTTGCAGGCAGGGAATCAGTACAATTACTGTCTCCAGGCTGTGCCAATGTTGAGTCCAAACACTTTTTAGATACCATTGTAGTTTCTTCATATGCAGTCTGGCATATGGAATTAGTAGAATGCAGGATGCCATGAAACCCAAGGCCTGCAGGATTTTCCTTGCAGATAAGTGGGTTTTTGTTGCCAAATTGTTGAAGTAGTCAGTTGCTTTTGTTTGTCTGGCATGAGATAAGCCATCTGGGCAGTTGTATTTAGGCTTGCACTCAGGAATATTATCACTTGAGAGGGCACTAGTTTTGATTTCTTTTTGTTTACTGTGTACCCTAGGCCAATTAGTAATCTTTTTACAAACGCCAGATGCTTTAGAAGAATGTCTTTGTTCTTTGCTTCAATTAGGCAGTCGTCCAAGTAGGGGTATATTTGAAATCCTTTTTGCCTGCAAAACGAAATTACTGGTGCCAGGCATTTTGTGAAGACCCTGGCCGCAGTAGATAAGCCAAAGGGCAGTGCAGAGAATTGGTAATGCATTGAGCCAGCTATGAATCTGAGGTATCTTCTGCAAGATTGTCTGATTGGGACATGCAGGTATGCCTCTTTTAGGTCCAAAGTTACGAGTCAAGCCTTCTTGCCCAGCATAGGCAGTAGCTGCTGTAGAGTCAACATCTTGAATTTTGGAACTTCCAGAAACATATTTAGTATAGACAGGTCCAGTATTGGTCTCCAGGTTTTGTCCTTTCTGGGTACTAGGAAAAGTCTGGAGTAAAATCCTTGCCCCTGCTCTTGTTTTGGTACCTGCTGAATGGCCCTCATATCCATGAGGGCTGTAATTTGTTTTTGTGCCTCTGCCCATTGACTGTATGGCAGGTCTGGCATACCTTTTGACCTTGGTAGAGTATGAAAATGGAACCTGTAGCCTTGGGACACTATGTTCAGGACCCATTTGTCTTGGGTAATCCTTTGCCAGTTTGATGAAAAAAGTGCTATCCTTCCCCCCAAGGGGGCTGCCAAAAGAAAAGTGCTTGGATCTAGTACAGGAAAGTCATTGGGACTGTTTCCTGTAAGGTTGTGATTTGTCTTCTCCGCTTTTGGAGGTAGGAGCACCCCATTGTTTAGGCCTGTATGAGCTTTGGGGCTGTGCTCTGCCTCTGGGACGCCTGTATCTATCTATCTATAGATATATATATATACATATATACACATATATATATATATATATATATATATATATATATATATATATTTATTGATATCTGTCTGACACTGGAAAGGACCAATTTTTAGAAGGCCAGTTTCTGCTAAACCTGGGTGGCTGTACCTGTAAGAAATCCTTGACTGTCTGCATGGATTTTGCTTTATCCTCCATTTTTTTCAACACCTCTTCTGCTTTAGTACCAAACAAAGTATCATGCTGTAATGGCGCATCTAATAATTTTGCTTTAACATTATCAGGCAGATTTTGTTCCTTTAACCAAGCATGCCTTCTAATAACAGAACCTGTAACAGCGGCTTTGCAAGAGGCCTCCAGTGAATCATAACCACATTGCAAAGTATGCTTTCCCACTTGTTCAGCTGCATGCAATAAATCCTGCAATTCCTTGTTCTCTGAACATTCAGTATTTGTCAACATTTTCTGTTTAAGGAGTGACATTAAATATTGCTGATATTTAAGCATATGAAACTGACAATTTAAAGCCCTTACAGCCAGGGTAGCAGAAGTGTAGACTTTTTTCCCCCCATCTGTCTAGAGCCCTGGAATCCCTATCAGAGGGGACATGTTTTTTTGCAGTGGAAGCTTTAACCTCCTTGGGACCCTGAGATATAGTTTCTGGGTCAGCAGCGGGATTTTTATACAGGAATTTATGAGAATCCGGGACCCTGTAGTATCTGTCTGGCTTAGCAGGTGCAAGGGGTAGAGTCTGGGGACAGGCCGGACTCTGAAAAAACATCATCTACAATGTCTGGAAGAGGTGGAATAGCAAGGGGTCTGTGCTGAGGAAGTAGCAGAAAGTCTCTGAGCCTTTTCTTAGATTCAGAATAATCTTGGTTCTCCCAGTGGAAATGTTCCCTCATGGTATGCAGGGTTTCCCCAAAAGAATATTCCTCAGGAGGAGAGGCTGAAGGAATGGATTCTTCAGCATCAGAATCCTCATAGGGAAGCATGGAGTAATTCTGTTCAGAAGAGGAATCAGAGGAAATAGAAACCTGATCAGAAGTCTCCTACTCTGTCTCTTGCCTAGGCCTCTTATCAGGAGGGGGATGAGAACCCTTGATCAAAGTAATTAGGTCTTCGGCCATTTTGAGCATCTGTTTTTTAGGCATGGAAGTCTGAGTAGGAGAATGCTGTACTTGTTTCTTTGTCTTTAGTGCTGCTTTAGTCTTTGTCTTTGAAGCTGAAGATGGCTTAATATATAGTTGTGTAGGTTGGAAGACACCCTCAGAAGCCGATGCCTGCTCAGCGGCTCCAGACCCATCTGAGGGAATGATTTCCAAGTGTCAAATACCATGAGTATCCAGAGGCCCAGTCGGCTCCACGTGGAAGTCGGAAGCGGCCTGTGGCTCTGAGGTAGCGGGTGCCAGGGGCTGCGAAAGCGCCTCACTGAGAACCGGCGACTGGCCTAGAAGAGGCTTCTTCGTCGGTTTTGGACCTCGGATGCCTATCCTTTTCCTTATCCTTGCGTTTTTTGTAAACTCAGGTTTTCGGCTGATCCGACGGCATTATATAATTAAATCTTCGGCTAAAGTAATGAAATGCAAAATCAAACAGACGCTTGATAGTGCGTTGGTTAAATCTAGCACAAAAATGACAACTAGCAACTTTGTGATCAGGGCCTAGGCAAGGAATACAGTAAGAGTGAAAATCCTAATGAGGTATTTGCTTCCCACAAGAAATATAATTCTTAACTTTTTCTGACGGTCTGGAGCAAAAAAAAAAGTTTCCCCAACGGGGTACTTAGCTTTAATGAAGACTTCGGATCTGAAATTCGGATTTGAAAATCTCAGGAGTCGGCCGACCGGCACTTGCGAACTGCTTTTGCTTCGGGCACCGCACAGCAAGAAAGACTGAGGAAAAAGCGTTGGCTGCATCTTTTATACCCATCGCACACTGACATCAGGGAAGAGGCGACAGCAACCAACGCCGGACCTAGACTTTGGAATTCTGGCCGACTGCGGGTAGCCTGCCAGCAGGATAACCCAAGAGTAATGACTGCAACAGTGAAACATGATGAACATCGGGGTACATAGCTTTAGTGAAGACTTCGGTTCTGAAACTCAAACTCGAATATTTAAGTAGTCGGCCGACAGGCACTTGCGAAATGCTTCTGCTTCGGACACCGCTCGGGCAAGAAAGACTAAAGAAGATGGCGTAGGCTGCATGTTTTTACCCCTGACAACCTGACGTCATGGAAAAAAAGACAGCAACCAATGCAGGACCCAAGACTTTGGAGTTCAGGCCGACTGAGGGCAACCTGCCAGCAGATTACCCAAATGTAATGACTGAAACAGTGAAACATGAAGAACATCTAGGACTGCAACAGTGAATACACTCGAATATCTAGATTTATTCTAAGTGTAGACAACTGTACTATGTTCTTCATGTTTCACTGTTGCAGTCATCACATTTGGGTAGACTACCGAAGCTAAGTATGGGAGGAGGAAATTAGATAGCATTAGGACCAGCTATAAAGCCCTGCAGTGGCAAAGCCAGCTCTGGATTTAGAGAAAATTGGCAAATGGCAACCCTCGGTGAAGGTATGTACAGAACTCCAGGTAGCAGCTTCTAGGATGTCCCTGGTAGGGACACCTCTGAGAAAGGCTGTAGAGGTAGATGCAGCCCTGGTTGAATGTGGTCTAATCCCCTATTGGGTAGGTTTTCCATGGTGCTTATAGCAGAAATGAATGCAAATGGTTTGCTTTGAAATGGCCTTCCCCTCTGCCCGTGCAACAAATGCAACCAGCAGCTGTTCAGATTTCCTGAGAGGCTTAGTCCTGTCCAAATAAAATCAAAGTTGCCTGTGCACATCTAAGGAGTGCAGTATTCATTCCCCTTTGTTCTGTGGATTAGAACAGAAAGTTGGCAAATTAATGGACTGATTAAGGGCCACACTGGATACCACCTTAGGCATGAAGGGGGGATTGGCCCTGAGGGACACCCTGTCCACATGAAAAATGATGAAAGGCTCCACTGCCATGATGGCCTGTAATTCAGACACCCTTCTTGCTGAAGTGATGGCTAAAAGGAAGGCTGTTTTCCAAGAAAGGAATTTCAACTCTGCATTTGCAGTTGGCTCAAAAGGAGGTAGAGTGAGTTTTTCCAATACAAAATTAAGGTCCCAAGCTGGAATAGGGGCTCTCCCGGGTGGTCTTGAGTTTTTGGCCCCTCTGAGGAACTGCTTCAGCAGTGGGTGAGATAAAAGGGGAGGATTCTGTGTTGTAATGAGCTGAAATGGCTGAGGCATGAATTTTGATGTAGGAAAAGGAAAGGCCCTTGTGAAGCATCTCAGTTAAGCATTTTAGAATCTGTGGTAAAGTGGGCACTGCTGTGCCCATCCCGAGTTTGGTTCCAGGAACAGAATCTTTTCCATTTTTCAGCATAGGATATTCTAGTACTAGGCCTCCTTGTCTACAGAATGACATCCAAAAGTAGCTTACTGAGGGATGGTAACGGAGAGATCAGGTAATTAGCCAGGCTGCCATGTTCAGGGTTTAAAGCTGTGGGTGCAGAATCTGTCCCTACAGCTGGGACAGCAGGGCAGGGGTCTGAGGCAGGTGCCATGGTGCCAGCAGTGATGCACTGCACAAAAGAGGGTACCAGTGTTCGCGTGGCCAGTCTGGTGCAATCAGTATCGTCCTTGGTTTGTCCTGTTTGATCTTTGGTAGTACCTTGGAGAGGAGACGCAAAGGGGGGAAAGGCATAAACTGATAGGTTTTTCCAGATGAAGGACAGGGCATCCACTTTCCAAGCTTGTTTGTGGGGAGTTCTTATGTAGAATTTTTCCAATTGGTTGTTCTGGGGGGAGGCAAACAGATCTATATTTGGGCTCCCCCATTTGTTTCTCAACATGCTAAACAGCTTTGGTTCCAGTTTCCACTCGTGTGGGTCCATGAGATTTCTGCTTAGTTCGTCTGCCAGTGTATTTAGATTTCCTGACATAAATTGAGCCTGTAGGTGGACTTGGTAGCTCAATGCTGTGTTCCACAGATGCATGGTTAGTCTGCAAAGAGGGTATGAGTGGGTTCCCCCTGCTTGTTTATGAACAGCATAACAGTGGTATTGTTCATCTTTGCCATTAATTGCCCTGGAAGAATGTGGTCCTTGAAGGCTGTCAGAGTATTCTGTACAGCTAACATTTCTTTCTGATTGATATGCAGGTACATATGACTCTGGTTCCATTTGCCCTGAATGCACTTCCCTGCCAAGTGAGCCACCCATGCATAGTCTGATGCGTCTGTTAGGGTTTGGGTGGCAGGGGGCAGAGTGAATGGCAGTCCCTTGTTTTGGTAGCAGGCCCCTGCCCACCAAAGGAACTATAGACAAGGTATTATAGTAATCATTGCTTCTAGATCCTGAGAATGTTGACACCATAGGCTTTTTAGATACCACTAGTTTCCTCATATGCAGTCTTGCATATGGAATTAGGAGAATGCAGGAGGCCATGAACCCCAGGGCTTGCAGTATTTTCCTTGCAGACAGCTGGGTCTTTGTGGCCAGTAGTTTGAAGTAGGCTGTCAAATGAACTTCTTTCTCTGGTATGAGGAAAGCCATCTGGGAAGTTGTGCTCCCAGGATTACAATTTATTGGCAGGGTACAAGATGCAATTTCTATTCATTTATGGTGTTCCCCAGAGAAGTTATCAATTTCTGTACAAACGCCAGATGATTCAATAGTATGTCCTGGCTTCCTGAATTGGACAATCGTCCAGGTATGGATATATTTGGATATTTCTTTGCCTGCAAAATGCAATGACTGGAGCTAGGCACTTTGTGAATACCCTGAGCAGAGTAGATAAGCCAAATGGCAGTGCAAAGAACTGACGTGCATGTAGCCTGATTTGAAGCGTAGGTATCTTCTGCAAGATTCCCTTATTGGGATGTGCAGGTAGGCTTCCTTTAAATCCAGTGCTGCCAACCAGGCAATCCTTGCCTAGCATAGGAAGCAGCTGGTGAAGAGTTAGCATCTTGAATTTTGGGATCACCAAAAATGTGTTTAGGATAGAGAGGTCCAGGATAGGACGCCAGGAGTTGTCTTTTCTGGGTACCAGGAAAAGGCTTAAGTAGAAACTCTGTCCCTTTTCCTTTTCTGGAAAAGGGTGAACAGACTTGATGCTTAAGAGAGAGAGAATTTGAGAGAGAGAATTTGCTTTTGAGCCTCTTCCCACTGATTTGGGGGTAGATCTGGCCAACCGTTTGGGGTTGGTAAGTAGTGAAAGTGGAATCTGTATCCTTGGGAAACTATATTTAAAACCCATTTGTCCTGGGTAATGAGTTCCTAATTTTTTGCCTGCAGGGCAATCTTTCCCCCTAAAGGAACAGTCAGTTGTGCAGGGCTAAGAAGATTTAAAGTTAAGTCACTGAGGCAGTTTACCACAGGGAGGAGTCTTACCACTGCCTGCTTTGGAAGTGGGAGCCCCCACTGCTTAGACCTGTGAGTACCTTGGGACTGAAGCCTGGGTGTTCGGCTGGTTCTGGGTTTGGACTGAGAAGGCCTTGAAGAGGCAGGAAAGGACCAATTTTTAGAGGGCCAATGCCTACTAAATCTGGGAGGCTGTGCTTTCAGGAAATCTTTAACAGTTTGCATAGATTTAACTTTTTCCTCCATCTTTTTAAGTACTACTTCTGCTTTGTTGCCAAACAGGTGGTCTTGGTTTAAGGGAGCATCCAGCAAATTAGCTTTAACATGATATGGCAAAGATTGCTCCTTAAGCTAAGCATGCCTTCTAAGTACAGACCCAGTGACAGCAGCCCTGCTAGACGCCTCTAGTGAATTAAAACCACATTGCGAAGTATGTTTTCCAACATGTTCAGCAGAATGCATTAAAGCCTGTAAATCTATTTTCAGCACAATAAGGAATCAACATCATTTTCTGTTTAAGCAATCCAATAATATGCTGTTGATACTTTAACATATGAAACAGGCAGTTTAAGGCCCTAATGGCCAAGGTTGCAGAAGTGTATACCTTCTTACCCCATCTATCCAGCGCCCCGGAATCTCTATCAGAGGGGGTAGGAATTTTGGCAGTAGTAGCCTTAATGCCCTTGGGTCCCTGTGAAATGGTCTCAGGATCCGCAGTAGGATTTTTAAAAAGGAACTTGAGAGAGTCAGGAACCCTGTAATATCTATCAGGTTTTCTGGGAGCAGGAGGTAGAGTCAGGGGCCAAGCTAGATTCCGAAAAGGCATCAACAACAATGTCCAGTACAGGGGGATAGCTAAAGGCCTGTGTTGGGGCAGGAGTAAGAAATCCCTAAGCCTCTTTTTAGAGTCAGAGTAATACTGGCTTTCCCAGCGAAAATGCTCCCTAAGAGTATGCAAGGTTTCACCAAAGGTGGAATCCTCTGGAGGGGAAGTAGAGGTAATAGAGTCCTCTGCACAGAATCCTTATAGGTAGATAAGGGTAAATCCTGGTCATCAGAGGAAACAAAAATTTCAGAGTCCTGATCAGAAGAATCATAAGGAAACTCAGTCCTAGGTCTCTCAGAGGGGGAAGGTTGGCTTCCCCTGATTAGAGTAACGAGGTCTTCAGGCAATCTTATCATTTGTTTTTTAGGCATAGAGGCCTAACCATGCGGTCTGGGCGTCGGTTTTCTAGGCAAGGATCGAGTGTTAGGCCTAGAATAAGAAGATGGTGCCAGTTTAATAAGCAAGTCCGTAGGTCTGAATACACCCTCAGAAGCCGGGGCCGGCACAGCGGCTCCGGACCCATCCAAGGTAGAGACATCGCAGGTTCCACAGTTGAAGCATCTCGCGGCATACCGGACTCCGAATGGGTCTCAGTAGAGGCCTGCGAATCTGAAGTAGTGGGTATCAGGAGCTACAAAAGCGCCTCACTGAGTACCGGTGAACTGGCAACTTGCTTAGGAAAAGCGTGGGACCTACGCAGTCTGTCTTTATCTTTGCATTTTTTCAGAATGTCAGTAGTCGGGTGGCTAACCGAAGCCACATCTGGATAACTGAACCGAGTACCAAAATATTTAGAAAGTACAGTTGTGTACACTTACCATAAATGCAGATGTTAGAGTGTATTCACTCTTACAGTCATTACATTTGGAAAATCCTGCTGGCAGGTTGCCCTCAGTCAGCCTGAATTCCAAAGTCCTGGGACCTGCGTCGGCCGCTGTCGTCCCTTCCCTGACGTCAGGTCTTCAGGGGTATAAAAGATGCGGCCGACGCCATTTTCTTTAGTTTTTCTTGCCCCAGATGTCAGGTGCCCCCTAAAAGGGTAGCCAAAATTTATATACATATAAATAAATGCACCAATATAAACTTTACCTTCATCTGCAAGCAAATACACCACATTTGTTGTATAAATCAGAGAAGGAAAGATAGGTTCCATCAGAAGAAAGGGGATGGCGGATGGGTAACCTGGACTGCAACAGTGAATACACTCGAACATCTACATTTATGGTAAGTGTACACAACTGTACTATGTTCTTCATGTTTCACTGTTGCAGTCATTACATTTGGGTAGAGTCCCAAAGCCATGGATGGGAGGCTGGAGCTAAACAGCATTAGGAGCGGCTATGTGGTCCTGCAGAACTGCAGTGGCAAAGCCTGCCCTGGATTTAGAGTAGAGTGGCAGATGATAGTGCTTGGTAAAGGTGTGCACTGAATTCCAAGTAGCAGCCTCTAAAATGTCCTTGGTTGGTACTCCCCTGAAAAAGGCTGCTGAAGTGGCTGCAGTTCTGGTTGAATGTGGCCTAATGTCCTTAGGCACTGGCTTGCCATGGTGTAAGTAGCAGAAACGAATGCAGTGGCCTATCCACTTTGAAATAGTCTGCTTTGAGATAGCCTTTCCTTGTGATCCTGCAGCATATGCCACTAGTAATTGTTCCATGTTTCAGAAAACTTTGGCTCTGTGCAAGTAGAATCTAAGCTGTCTGTGTACGTCCAAAGAATGCAGAATTCTCTCCCCCTTGTGCTGTGGATTTGGAGAAAAAGTTGGCAGATGAATAGTTTGGTTAAGAGCCACACTGGACACCACCTTAGGCATAAATGTTGGGTTTGTCCTCAGAGAGACCCTGTCTGGATAAAAGGTTCCACAGCCATGAGTGCCTGAAGCTCTGAAACTCATCTTGCAGAAGTTATTGCTTGGAGCAGAGCTGTTTTCCAAGATAAAAACTTTATATCAGCCGTAGCAGCTGGCTCAAAAGGTGGCAGGGTGAGTTTTTCCAAGACATAGTTGAGGTCCCATGCAGGCATTGGTGATCTTCTTGGAGGCCTTAAGTTTTTGGCTCTTCTGAGATACTGTTTTAGTAAGGAATGTGAAAAGATTGGTGGCTCTGTATTGTAAAGAGCTGAAATGGCAGAGGCATGAATTTTAATAGATGAAAAAGACAGACCTTTGTCCAGCATCTCTGTTAAGTACTGCAAAATCTGAGGAATATTTGGCACAGCTGTATCAGCTCCTTGTGCCTGGTTCCAAGCACAAAATCTCTTCCATTTTCCAGCATAAGATTTTCTAGTACTAGGCCTTCTGGCCACCAAAATGACATCCATCACAGCTTTACTGAGAGGAGTGATGTTCATCGTGTTACCCTGCTGCAGTCATCACACTTGGGTTATCCTGCCGTCAGGCAGTCCCGCAGTCGGCCTGAGTTTCAAAGTCTTGGTCCGGCGTCGGTTGCTGTTGCTTCTTCCCTGACGTCAGTGCGCCAGGGGTATATAAGAGGCATCCGATGCCATTTTCTTCAGTCTTTCTTGCCGCGCGGTGCCCGAAGCAGAAGCAGTTTGCAAGTGCCGGTCGGCCGAATCCTGAGATTTTCTAATCGAATTTCAGTCCGAAGTCTTCAAAAAAGCTAAGTAACCCGTTGGGGAACCTTTTCTTACCTCAGTCCGATGTCAGAAAAAGTTAACAACTGCATTTCTTGTGGGAAGCAAATACCTCATAAGGACTTCCATTCTTATTGTATTCCTTGCCTAGGCCCAGACCACGACGTCACATCTTGTCGGTTTTGTAAACTATCAAACGCCGTTTTGACTTCGCACGACATTACTTTGGTAGGAAATTTAATTATATCAAGCCGTCGGAGCAGCCGACGACCGGCATGCATAAAAAACGCAAGGATAAGGACAGGCAGCCTAGGAACAAGCCAGACTCTGAGGCCTCTGCTGGGTCTGTCACCGGTTCTCCGGTTTTCAGTGAGGCGCATACGTAGCCCCTGATGACCGCAGAATTGGAACTCCAGACAGCTGCGGATTTTCAAGCAGAGTGTACTAGGCCGTCGCAGCCATCTTCATTAGAAGGAGATCCCGGTGCAGCAGAAACACCTTCGGTTGCAGAAGGTGTCTTCAGACCGACTACACTCAGCATTAAATCTTATGCTAAGCTTAAAATTCCATTAAAACCAAAAAAGACTGTACATCAGTCTACAGTTTAAGGCCCCATGCCTAAGAAACAGATGCTTAAGATGGCTGAAGATCTGATTACCCTAATCAGGGGTTCCCATCCCCCTCCAGATAAAAGACCAAGACAAGAAGAGGATTATGCTTCCTCTGACCAGGTTTCAATTTCCTCAGATTCTTCTGAGGAACAGAATTATACTTTTCCCCCTTATGAAGACTATGATGGTGAATACTCTATTCCCTCAGCATCTCCCCCTGAAGACTACTCCTTTGGGGAAACTTTACATACCATGAGGGAACATTTCCACTGGGAAGGCCAGGACTATTCTGATTCTAAGAAAAGGCTCTGAGAGTTCCTTTTACTAGCCCAGCACAGACCACTTGCTATCCCTCCAGTTTTAGACATTGTGGATGATGTTTACTTGGAGTCTAGTCTAAATCCAGACTCTCTACCTCCTGCTCCAGCCAAACCAGACAGGTACTAGAGAGTACCTGACTCACACAAATTCCTTTATAAAATCCCTGTGGCTGACCCAGAAACAATTTCCCAGGGTCCCAAAGGGGCTAAAGCTTCTATGGCAAAAAATCATGTGCCGTCTGAAAGAGATTCCAGAGCCCTAGATAGATGGGGAAAGAAGATATACACCTCAGCTACTCTGGCTATGAGAGCATTAAATTGTCAGTTTCACATGCTGAAATATCAGCAATTCCTAATGTCTCAATTAAAACAAAAAATGAGCACACATTCTGAACAGTCTGAATTCAAGGAAATGCAGGATCTGTTGCATGCAGCTGAACAGGTGGGCAAACATACTTTACAATGTGGATTTGATTCATTGGAAGCTTCCTGTAGAGCAACTGTTACTGGGTCTGTCATACGTAGACATGCTTGGTTAAAAGAACAAACCCTTCCTGATCATGTTAAAGCAAAATTATTGGATGCACCTTTACAACAGGATGTATTATTTGGTGTCAAAGCAGAAGAGGTTTTAAAGAAAATGAAGGATAAGGCAAAGTCTATGCAGACGGTCAAGCATTTTTTACAGGTACAACCCCCTCGTTTCAGCAGAAATTGGCCAACAAAAAACTGGTCCTTTCCAGCTTCTGACAGATCACAGAGGGGCACATACAGACGCCCAAGGGGCAGAGGTCAGTCACAAAGCCCTTACAAACCTCGCCAATGGGGTACTGCTACCCAGAAAGGAGGAGAAGACAGGCCCCAAGCTAGCAGAAGACAAACACAATGACTCAATCCTCAAACTACCAAGCAAATCTCTCTTGGCAGCTCCCTTGGGAGGAAAATTAGCACTTTTTGCAGACAACTGGCACATCAAAAAAGACAAATGGGTCCTAAACATTGTCTCACAAGGATACAAATTCCACTTTCATACCTTGCCAAGGATAAAAGGAATACCAAACCTGCCACCAAATCAATGGGCAGAGGCACAAAAACAAATTACAGCTCTCATGGACATGAGAGCCATTCAACAGGTACCTACACAGGAGCAAGGACAAGGATTTTACTCAAGACTCTTTCTAGTCCCAAGAAATGACAAAGCATGGAGACCCATTCTGGATCTTTCAATTCTGAACACCTATCTACAAGTACCAAAATTCAAGATGCTAACACTACAGCAGCTTCTTCCCATGCTGGGCAAGAATGCTTGGCTAGTAACGTTGGACCTCAAGGAGGCATACCTGCATGACCCTATCAGACAAAATTGCAGAAGATACCTCCGCTTCACTGCAGGTTCAACCCATTAACAATTCTCTGCACTGCCCTTTGGCTTATCTACTGTGCCCAGGGTCTTCACAAAATGCCTGGCACCAGTAATTGCATACTGCAGACAAAGAGGAATTCAAATATACCCATACCTGGACGACTGTCTTATTCAAGCAGAAAGCAAGGACATTCTTTTAAAGCATCTGGCATTTGTCAAACACCTTCTAAGTTGCCTAGGGTACACAGTAAAAGAAAAGAAATCAAAACTAGTGCCCTCACAGAACATAATATTCCTGGGTGCTAGCTTGAATACAACGGCCCAGATGGCTTATCTCATGCCAGACAAGCAACAACAGCTGACTCAATACTTCAAAATAATGGCAACAAAGATCCAACTATCTGCACGAAAAATTCTGCAGGCCTTGGGATTCATGGAATCTTGCATACTACAAATACCATACCATTCAAACTTCATATGAGGAAATTACAATGGTGCCTGAAAAGCGTATGGACTCAGCACAGCCACAGCTTGGGAACAATGATACCACTCATTCCCTGCCTTCAACAGGAGTTTCTATGGTGGGCACAGGTATGTCACCTCAACAAGGGTCAGCCTTTCACCTTATCCACAGCTCGGCAAACTATGACAACAGATGCATCGGACAATGCCTGGGGAGCACACATGGCAGGACAGTGCATTCAGGGCAAATGGACTACAGATCAAAGGCATCTGCATATCAATCAAAAAGAAATGCTAGCAGTACAGAATGCCCTAACAGCTTTCAAGGACCTCTTACACCCAGGACAACTAATAATAAAGACGGACAATACCACAGTAATGTGGTACATAAACAAGCAAGGGGGTGCACATTCCTACCCTCTATGCAGGCAAGCAATGACCTTGTGGAACACAGCACTGTCTTACCAGGTTCAATTACAAACACAATTCCTGCCAGGAAAGAAAAACACATTGGCAGACGACCTAAGCAGAAACATCATGGATCCACACGAGTGGAAACTAGATCCACAAGTATTTGCAATGATAACTCAAAAATGGGGACGCCCAGACATAAATCCGTTTGCCAACCCCCAAAACTACCAACTTCAAAAATATTGCACAAGGACATTCCATCCACAAGCTTGGAAAGTGGACGCCCTCTCATTCAGTTGGAAAACATTAACAGTGTATGCCTTTCCTCCACTGCCTCTTCTAGCAAAAGTACTGCTGAAAGTCAGATTAGAGAGGCCACAAATGATACTCATTGCACCGGACTGGCCATGCCAGCACTGGTATCCAATTCTAAGGAACATGGCCCACCATGGATTTTACCACAAATTCCTCACCTGCTCACCCAGCGAGACAATCAGATTCCACACAGCCAGCTCAAGACTTTAAACCTGGCTGCATGGCAAATTACCTAAACAACCAGCTAACACCTCTATCCAAAGCTGTTACGGATGTCAATCTGGAGGCCAGGAGGCCCAGCACCAGGAAAACCTATTCAGACAAATGGAACATATTTTGTGCCTGGAACCAGGCTAAAGGCCAAAATCCCCTTGATCCAAACATTCCTCAGATTCTACAATATTTAACTGAGATGTTGCACAAAGGACTTTCCTTTTCATCTATTAAGATCCACGCCTCAGCAATTTCAGCTCATTACAACACGGATCCTCCTTTATTCTCACATCCACTCCTAAGACAGTACCTCAGAGGGGCTAAGAACATAAGACGGCCCAGGAGAGCACCAACACCTACTTGGGATCTAAACTTTGTTCTGGAAAAGCTTACACTGCCACCCTTTGAACCAGCTTTTTCAGCCGATTGAAAATTTCTTTCATGGAAAACTGTCCTGCTACTAGCAATAACTTCAGCTAGAAGAGTCTCAGAGCTACAGGCACTAATGGCAGTGGAGCCTTTCCTCATTTTTCATCAAGACAGTGTCTCTCTACGAACTAACCCTTCTTTTCTGCCAAAGGTGGTATCCAGTGTTGCCCTAAACCAAACCATTCATTTGCTCACCTTTTTCCCAAATCCCCAGAACAAAGGAGAAAGACTCCTGCACTCTTTGGACATTCACAGGCAATTACGTTACTACTTGGATAAAACTAAGGCTTTCAGAAAATCTGACCAGCTCTTTGTAGCCTATGCTGCAGGATCACAAGGAAAAGCTATCTCAAAACAGACCATTTCAAAATGGATAGGACATTGCATACATTTCTGCTACACTCATCATGGGAAACCGGTTACCTGCTAACATTAGGTCCCACTCCACCAGGGCTACAGCTACATCAGCAGCCTTTCTCAGGGGGGTGCCAACCAAGGATATTCTGGAAGATGCAACTTGGAGTTCAGTGCACACCTTCACCAAACACTATCACTTACCACTATATTGTAAGACTAGAGCTGGTTTTGCCACTGCAGTTTTGCAGGGCCTACTAGCTTCTTCTAACCCTGTTTAACTCCACCACCCATCCTTAGCTTTGGGATTCAACCCAAGTGTGATGACTGCAGCAGGGTAACACGATGAACATAGTACAGTTTTGTACCTACCATAAATGTAGATGTTCGAGTGTTCACCCTGCTGCAGTCCAGGTTACCCTCCCTCCATCCCCTCTGAACTAGCTGGACTTATCTATACCACTCTATCCTATACAACCTCTGTAGTGTATTTGCTTGTGCCTGAAGGTTTTGCTTTATTTTTATATGTACTTTTTTATATAGCAATATATAAATATATATATATTGCCTACCTATTGGGGGCACCTGACATCTGGGGCAAAAAAAACTGAAGAAAATGGCGTTGGTTGCTTCTTATATAACCCTGGCGCACTGACGTCAGAGAAGAAGCGACAGCAACTGACGCCGGACCAAGACTTTGGAACTCAGGCCGAATGCGTGACCGCCTGACGGCAGGATAACCCAAGTGTGATGACTGCAGCAGGGTGAACACTCGAACATCTACATTTATGGTACGTACAAAACTGTACTTTTTGTATGACTATATTATCCACTATGCTGCCAGGTTTAAAGTCCTGAGTTGTCTGTGCAGGATCTGACTATTTTGCTGGGACAGTAGATGAGGAATTTGAGGTAAGGTCCAAGCTGGGCATTGAGACAGGCTCCTTAATACTGGATACCAGTGCTGGCAGGGCCAGTCTGGGGCAATTACTATCATCCTTGGCTTCTCCTGTCTTACCTTGGGGAGGAGAGGAAGAGGGGGAAATGCGTATACTGACAGGTTTTTCCAGCTGAAAGATAGGGCGACCACTTTCCATGCTTTTCTGTGATAAATCCTTGTGCAGAATCTTTTTAGTCGGTAGTTGTGAGGGGAGGCAAATAGATCTATGACCAGGCATCCCCATTTCCTTGTTATTATGCTGAAGACTTCTGGATCCAGGTGCCACTCATGGGGATCCATGAGGTTTCTGCTTAGGTCGTCTGCCATAGTATTTTTCCTTCCTGGCAGGAATTGTGCCTGCAGGTGTATTTGGTAAGTCAATGCTGTGTCCCACAAAGTCATGGCTAGCCTGCAAAGAGGGTAAGAATGAGAGGCCCCCCGCTTGTTTATATACCACATGACCATGGTCTTGTCTGTCTTTATCAGTAGTTGTCCTGGATGAAGTAGGTTCTTGAAGGCTGTCAGGGCATTTTGACCTGCTAGCATCTCTTTTTGATTGATATGTAGATGCATTTGGTTTGAGGTCCATGTGCCCTGAATGCATCTTCCTGCCATGTGGGCCACCCAGGCATAATCTGATGCATCCGTTGTTAGTGTTTGACTGGCTGGGGGTAATGTGAATGGCTGTCCCTTGTTTTGGTGACAAGCCTTTGCCCACCATCGAAACCCCTGTTGCAGGCAGGGAATGAGAGTAATCATAGTTTCCAGGCTGTGGCAATGTTGATTCCAAACACTTTTTAGGTACCATTGAAGTTTCCTCATATGCAGTCTTGCATATGGAATTAGTAGGATGCAGGATGCCATGAAGCCCAAAGCCTGCAGAATTTGTCTTGCAAATAACTTGGCCTTTGTTGCCAGCATTTTGAAAAAGGTAGCCAGTTGCCTTTGTTTGTCTGGCGTGAGATAAGCCATCTGGGCAGATGTATTTAAGCTTGCACCCAGAAATATTATCTCTTGAGAGGTTACTAGTTTTGATTTCATTTCGTTGAATGTGTACCCTAGGCATGTTAGAAGTCTTTTCACAAACGCCAGATGCTGTAGAAGAATGTCCTTGTTCTCTGCTTGAATTAGACAGTCGTCCAAGTATGGATATATTTGTATTCCTCTGTCTGCAGAGTGCAATTACTGGTGCCAGGCACTTTGTAAAGTCCCTGGGCGCAGTAGATAAGCCAAAGGGCAGTGCAGAGAAAGTACAGTTGTGTACCTACCATAAATGTAGATGTTCAAGTGTATTCACTGCTGCAGTCATTACAATTGGGTTATCCTGCTGGCAGGCTACCCGCAGTCAGCCCGAGTTCCAAAGTATAGGTGTGGCGTCGGTTGCTGTCGCCTCCACCCTGACGTCAGTGCGCCAGGGGTATAAAAGATGCAGCCGACGCGATTTTCTTCAGTTTTTCTTGCCCCAGGTGTTAGGTGCCCCTAACATGGTTGGCTAAATTATGCCAATAAGCATGCATGCAAAAAAAAAAAACAAAACTTTTCCTTCATCTACAAGCAAATACACCACATAGGTTTGTATAGAATAGAGAAGTACAGATAAGTCCCAGCAAAGAAAAAGCGGGATGGCGGGAGGGTAACCTGGACTGCAACAGTGAATACACTCGAACATCTACATTTATGGTAGGTACGCAACTGTACTATGTTCATAGTGTTTCACTGTTGCAGTCATTACAATTGGGTTGAATCACAAAGCTAAGGTTGGAAGGCTGGTGCTAAACAGGATTAGGAGAGGCTATCAGGCCCTGCAGAACTGCAGTGGCAAAGCCTGCCCTGGAGTTAGAGTAGAGAGGTAAGTGATAGTGCTTTGTAAAAGTATGCAGTGAACTCCAAGTTGCAGCCTCTAAGATGTCTTTGGTTGGTACTCCTCTGAAGAAGGCTGCTGAAGTTGCTGCTGCTCTGGTTGAATGTGGCCTAATGCCCTTAGGCACTGATTTGCCATGCTGTGAATAGCAGAAACGAATGCAGTGGCCTATCCACTTTGAAATAGTCTGCTTTGAGATAGGCTTTCCTTGTGATCCTGCAGCATATGCCACTAGAAGTTGTTCATAGGTTGGCACTAGCCTATCGGCCCAAGGGCCTACGCAAGCTTAGCCAACAAGGTTCCCTGGCTTACGCCACCCAAGCAAGTTATTTTCCTGTGCCACTGATGAGCAGACACACAGAAGTGATCCCCGAGGTGTATTTCCTATTTCCCATCCACTCATCAAGATTTTTCTTGAGGAGTCCTAATGAATAACTTTGCTTGACATAGATGGGTAGCCTGTTCCAGAGTATGGGAAGTCTCTGGGATAGCAGTCCATCCCTCCAGCATGTCCTGTTTATTGTGGTGACAAGGTTTAGGCCCCTAGAGCATGTAGCTCTGAGGGATTGGGATTTCTTTAGGTGTAGCATGTCCAACAGCTCTGGGTTTGACATAGCTTTATATGTTAGGCAGAGATCACCTCTGAATAGGCGATATGCTACGGAGTAAAGCTGGAGTTTTTTGAGGCGGTCAGTGTAGGGCATTTGTTTGAGTCCAGTAATCCTCTGTGAGGTACTTCTGTGGCCTTTCCAGCTGCTGCAGATGTCTTGTGAGGTACATTCCAAAAGGGGCATTGTACTCTATAATGGGTCTAATGAGTAATGAGTAGAGGGTAACGATGACCTCTTTTTTCCTGGATAAGAACCCTTTAATGATGAGGTGTGCCACGTAGAAGGACTTCCTGACTACTGTGGCGATGTGACTATCAAAGGAGAGACTACTGTCCACCTGAGTCCCAAGGTCTCATCACACATTCGGTGTTAAGAAGATTGCTGCCTATGTGGTAGTTCATGGGTACAGAGTTTTTACCAAAGGGGATGACAATGCACTTTTTGGCACTGAGCTTGAGGCCATGGCTCTGACACCGGGCATTTGTCTCAGAGAGGCCCTTCTGTAGGATGTTCACATCATTTGGGGACTTGACTATGGCTCCTAGTTTGCAGTCATCTGCGAACTTCGTTAGCCAGAGGCCTTCTGTGTTAACCTGTACTTCAGAGAAGTAGATACCACACAGGAGCAGTCCCAGGACGGAACCCTGTGGTACTCCACTTGTCACTGGTTTAGGTCAGATTTGGAGTCTGCAAATTTTACAGTGTGGGTTCTGTCAGTGAGCCAGTTGGCAACCCATCTTGCGACGTAGGGATTTATGCCTAGTTTATTGAGTTTAGCTATAATTCCAGAATGGGGGATGGTGTCGAAAGCCTTGGCGAGGTCAAGATAGGCTGTGTAAACCACTTTACCCTCATCCACGGCTTTGGTGACCGCCTCAAAGACGTTGATCAGGTTCAGGAGGCATGATCTGCCTTTCACAAACCCGAACTAGGTGGGATCCAGAGTTTGGAGGTTACCAATGTCTTTGTTTATGAGTTTCATGATGATACGTTCCATGGCTTTGCAGACCAGGCTCGTCAGGCTAATAGGTCTATAGTTCCCGAGATCAGTGGTGGCTCCCCCTTTGTCGAGTAACTGTTGCTGTGCGCCATTCAGTGGGCACAAAGCCTGATGCGAGGCTATTATTGAACATGGTGCTTAAGTGGGGAGCCAGTTCATTCTGAAGTTCGTGTAAAACGCAGCCTGGGATGTTGTCCGGTCCCATGGATGCTGTGTTTTTGGCTTTAGAGAGTGCAGCTTTCACCTGCGTAGTTGTGATTACAGGGAATCTGCATTCTTCCTGTATAGATATGGGCCCTTTAGGGGGTGAGGGGGGGGGGGTAAAGTTAGCACTGAACCTATCTGCCAGGATGTTGGCAATATCAGTTGGTTCTGTAATTTTCATGCCTTTGTGCTGTAACTCAGAGCAGATCTGGGTGTTGCCATTGAGATTTTTGACATAGCTATAGAATGCTTTGTGGTTGTCCTTGGAATTAGTGGCAATTTTATTTTCGTGGCTAGCTTTGGAGGATCTAATAAGGGATCTCAGCTTCTTACTGAGGCTGACCAGGGAAGCTCCTCCACTCATGGGATTTTACTCTCTTTTGCAACAGTTTCTTCCTTCTGTTGTACAGTTTGTTTATGGCAGGGGACCACCAGATTGGCTTCCTTTTTTCGGAGGATAGCGTCTTGGTTCTGTTTGGGATAGCAGGATCCATGCACTCATGTAGGTGCTTATAGAGCGCATTTGTGTAGGATTCAGCAGTTGTAACTGTATTGTCCATCTGCATGGGTGTCATGAAGTTCACTACTTCTGTCTTAAGAAGCATGAAGTTGGCTTTGGAGAAATTTCTTACTGTGGTTTCCTTAATGGGGTGCGGTGGGATGTGGATATCAAGGGTGATTAGCTTATGGTCGGATCGACCAACGAGGAGTTGACTTCAGGTGTGGAACACCGGTCACTCATGTTGGTAATGACTAGGTCTAGGATATTGTTGCCCCTGGTGGGGGTGTGGATAAGTTGATCTAGGGCATTGGAGTTTATTAATTCCAGAAAGCGTTGCGCTAAGGAGTTAGTACATGAGTAGTTTTCCCAGTTAATGGTGGGGTAGTTGAAGTCGCCCATTATTCGGGTGTTTGGTTGAACCTTAATATTTTCCAGTACATCAAGAAAAGAGGAGTGAGAATCCTGGGGCATGGTGGGGGATCTGTAGCAAGCTACAATTTGGATTGCAGTTTTGCCAAGAGTTAGTTGCACTTGGATAACCTTGGATGCATTATGCTGAGCAACTAGCCTGGAGGTGTGGATATCCTTAATGAATATGGACACACCCCCACCTTTGGTGTTTCGGTCCAGATTAGATGGCCGAAAAGTGTGGTACGAGTTATAGCTTGGTAGTGCAGGGGTGCTCTCTGGAGCCTTGAACCAGGTCTCAGTCACTGCACAGATATCGATGTTCTCCATTTTAAGGAGTGCCTCGAGCGAGTGCATTTTGAAATTTAGACGTTCAGTCTTTCTGAAAGCTTTGGTTCTGTCCAAGTAGAAGTGCAGCTGCCTGTGAATGTCCAAAGAATGCAGAATTCTCACACCCTTATTCTGTGGGTTTGGATAAAAGGTAGGCAAATTAATTGTTTGGTTAAGGGCCACAATGGACACTACCTTAGGTATAAATGTAGGGTTTGTCCTCAGAGAAACCCTGTCAGGATGGAAAATGATAAAAGGTTCCACCGCCATGAGTGCCTGTAACTCTGAGACTCGTCTAGCGGAGGTTATTGCTAGGAAAAGAGCTGTTTTCCAGGATAAGAATTTTATATCAGCTGCAGAGGCTGGCTCAAACGGAGGCAGTGTGAGTTTTTCCAAGACATAGTTGAGGTCCCATGCAGGTATTGGTGCTCTCCTTGGGGGTCTTATGTTTTTGGCCCCTCTGAGGTACTGCCTTAGTAATGGATGAGAAAAAATAGGTGGTTCTGTATTGTAATGAGCTGAAATGGCAGACGCATGAATTTTAATTGATGAAAAGGAAAGGCCTTTATCAAGCATCTCAGTTAAGTATTGCAAAATCTGAGGAATATTTGGAACAATCGTGTCAATACCTTGTGACTGGTTCCAAGCACAGAATCTCTTCCATTTTTCTGAATAAGATTTTCTGGTGCTAGGCCTCCTGGCCTCCAAAATAACATCCATCACTGCTTTAGAGAAAGGTGCATCTTGAATGGCTACATTATCCGCCATGCTGCCAGGTTTAAGGTCCTGAGTTGGCTGTGCAGTATCTGTCTTGTTGGGTCAATAAGTGAGGAATTTCAGGTAATGTCCAAGCTGGGCATAGAGACAAGCTCTTTAGGATTGGGTACCAGTGCTGGCGGGGCCAGTCAGTGGTAATCAATATCATCTTTGGTTTCTCTTGTCTGACCTTGAGGAGTACTTTGCGTGGGAGAGGCAGAGGAGGAAAGGCATATACTGTTAGATTTTTCCAGCTGAAAGATAGAGCATCCACTTTCCATGCTTGCTTGTGATAAGTCCTTGTGCAGAATCTCTGTAGTTGGTAGTTGTGAGGGGAGGCAAATAGGTCTATGTCGGGGCATCCCCAGGTCCTTGTTATCATGCTGAAGACTTGTGGATCCAATTTCCACTCGTGGGGATCCATTAGGTTTCTGCTTAGTTCGTCTGGCAGAGTATTTGCCCTTCCTGGCAGGAACTGTGCTTGCAGATGTACTTGGTAAGTCAATGCTGTGTCCCACAAGTTCATGCCTAGCCTGCAGAGGGGGTAGGAATGTCTGCCTCCCTGCTTGTGTATGTACCACATGACTGTAGTATTGTCCGTCTTTATCAGTAGTTGTCCTGGATGAAGTAGAACCTTGAAGGCTGTCAGGGCATTCTGAACAGCTAGCATCTCTTTTTGATTGATATGTAGATGCATTTCACTTGCGGAACATGTGCCCTGAATACATCTTCCTGCCATATGGGCCCCCCAGGCATAATCGGATGCATCTGTTGTCAATGTTTGCCTGGCTGTGGGTAAGGTGAATGGCTGTCCCGTGCTGTGGTGACAGGCTTTTGTCCACCATCGAAACTCCTGTTGCAGGCAGGGAATGAGGGTAATTATTGTTTCCAGGCTGTGGTTATGTTGAGTCCAAACACTTTTTAGATACCATTGAAGTTTCCTCATATGCAGTCTCGCATATGGAATTAGTAGAATGCAGGATGCCATGAAGCCCAAAGCCTGCAGAATTTTTCTTGCAGATAACTGGGCCTTTGCTGCCAACAGGTTGAAATAGGTAGTCAGTTGTCTGTGTTTGTCTGGTGTGAGATAAGCCATCTGGGCAGTTGTATTTACGCTTGCACCCAGGAATATTATCTCTTGAGAGGGTATAAGTTTTGATTTCTTTTCGTTTACTGTGTACCCTAGACCTGTTAGTAATCTTTTTACAAATGTCAGATGCTGTAGCAGAATGTCCTTGTTCTCTGCTTGAATGAGGCATTCGTACAAAGAAGGATACATGTGTATTCCTCTTTGTCTGCAAAATGCAATTATTGGTGCCAGGCATTTTGTGAAGACCCTGGGCGCAGTAGATAAGCCAAAGGGCAGTGCAGAGAATTGGTAGTGCATTGAGCCAGCTATAAATCTGAGGTATCTTCTGCATGATTTCTTCTGACTGGGACATGCAGGTATGCCTCTTTTAAGTCTAAAGTCAAAAGCCAAGCCTTCTTGCCCAGCATGGGCAGAAGCTGCTGCAGAGTTAACATTTTGAATTTTGGAGTATCCAGGAATGTGTTTAGGATAAACAGGTCCAGTATTGGTCTCCAGGCTTTGTCCTTTCTGGGCACCAAGAATAGGCTTGAGTAGAATCCTAGTCCCTGCTCTTGCTGTGGTACTAGCTGAATGGCTCTCGTGTCCATGAGGGATGAAACTTGTTTTTGTGCCTCTGCCCTTTGACTGTGTGGCAGGTCTGACATACCGTTTGGCTTTGGCAGGGTGTGAAAGTGGCACCTGTAGCCTTGTGATATGATATTTAAGACCCATTTGTCCTGGGTGATCATGTGCCAATTTTGTGAAAAAAGTGCTAGTTTTCCCCCCAAAGGGGCTGCCAGAAGATAAGTGCTTGGTGCTGGCAGAAGAAAGTCATTGAGACTGTTTCCTGTATGGCTGTGATTTTTCCTCTCCGCTTTTGGAGGTAGAAGCACCCCATTGTTTAGGCCTGTATGAGCCTTGGGGTTGTGATCTGCCTCTGAGGCGTCTGTATCTGCCTCTTTGTGGCCTGTCTGACACTGGAAAGGACCAATTCTTTGTAGGCCGGTTCCTTCTAAATCTGGGAGGCTGTACCTGCAAGAAATCCTTGACTGCTTGCATAGACTTAGCTTTGTCCTACATTTTCTTCAACACCTCCTCTGCTTTAACACCAAACAAGGTATCATGCTGTAATGGAGCATCTAATAGTTTTGCTTTAACTTGATCAGGCAGATTCTGTTCTTTTAACCAAGCATGCCTCCTAATGACAGAACCTGTTACAGCGGCCCTGCAGGAGGCCTCTAGAGAATCAAAACCACATTGCAAAGTATGCTTTCCCACTTGTTCAGCTGCATGCAATAAATCCTGCATTTCTTTGTTTTCTGCACATTCTGAATTTGTCAACATTTTCTGTTTAAGCAGTGGCATAAGATATTGCTGATATTTAAGCATATGAAACTGGCAATTTAAAGCTCTTACAGCCAAGGCAGCAGAAGTATAAATCTTTTTCCCCCATCTGTCAAGGGCCCTTGAATCCCTATCAGGGGGGATAGGTTTTTTTTGCAGTGGAAGCCTTGACTCCTTTGGGACTCTGAGAGATAGTTTCTGGGTCAGCAGCTGGGTTTTTATAAAGAAATTTATGAGAATCAGGAACCCTGTAGTATCTGTCTGGCTTAACAGGAGCTGGTGGTAAAGAGTCAGGAGACAGGCCGGACTCTGAAAATACATCATCTACAATGTCTAAAACAGGAGGGATTGCAAGGGGCCTGTGCTGAGGTAAATAAAAGGAAGTCTGAGTCTTTTCTTGGATTCTGAGTAATCTTGGCTCTCCCAGTGGAAATGCTCCCTCATAGTATGCAGGGTCTTCCCGAAAAAAATAATCCTCAGGAGGAGAGGCTGTACTTGTTTCTTTGTCTTTAGAACTGCTTTGCCTTTGAAGCTGAAGTTGGTTTCACATATAACAGCTGTTCCGGACCCATCTGAGGGAATAGTTTCCGAGTGTCCAATACCTTGAGGTTTCCAGCGGCCTAGTCAGCTCCACGTGGGAGTCGGAAGCTGCCTGTGGCTCTGAGGTAGCAAACGTCAGGGGCTGCGAAAGCACCTCACTGAGAACCGGCGATAGGCCTAGCGGAAGCCTCGTCAGTTTTGGACCTATGATGCCTGTCCTTTTCTTTGCACTTTTTATAAACTTCGGTAGTCGGCTGTTCCGACGGCATTATATAATTGAATCTACCGAATTAATGAAATGCAAAATCGTACAGACGCTTAATAGTGCGTTGGTTAAATCTAGCACACAACCGACAACTAGCAACGTCGTGGTCGGGGCCTAGGCAAGGAATACAGTAAGAATGAAAATCCTTATGAGGTATTTGCTTCCCACAATAAATACAATTATTAACTTTTTCTGACATCGGTCTGGAGCAAGAAAAAAGTTTCCCCAACGGGGTACTTAGCTTTAATGAAGACTTTGGATATGAAATTCGAATTTGAAAATCTCAGGAATCGGCCGACCGGCAATTGCGAACTGCTTTTGCTTCGGGTACCGCGCGGCAAGAAAGACTGAAGAAAATGGCGTCGGCTGCATCTTTTACACCCCTGGCGCACTGACGTCAGGGAGGAGGGGACAGCAACCGACGCCGGACCTAGACTTTGGAACTCGGGCCGATTGCGGGTAGCCTGCCAGCAGGATAACCCAATTGTAATGACTGCAACAGTGAAACACGATGAACATTTGGTAATGCACTGAGCCAGCCTTGAATCTGAGGTATCTTCTACATATTTGTCTGATTGGGACATGCAGGTATGCGCCTCTTTTAGGTCTAAAGTCACAAGCCAAGCGTTCTTGCCCAGCATGGGAAGAAGCTGCTGCAAAGTCAACATCTTGAATTTTGGTATATCCACGAATGTGTTCAAAATAGATAGGTCCAGTATTGGCCCCCAGGCCTTGTTCTTTCTGGGTACCAAGAACAGTCGAGTAAAATCCTTGTCCCTGCACTTGGTCTGGTACTAGTTGAATGGCCCTCATGTCCATGAGGGATGAGACTTGTTTTTGTGCCTCTGCCTATTGATTTTTTGGCAGATCTGGCCAGCCGTTTGCCTTTGGCAGGGTATGGAAATGGAACTTGTAGCCTTGTGACACGATATTTAAGACCCACTTGTCCTGGGTTATAATGTGCCAATTTTGAGAAAAAAGTGCTAATTTTCCCCCCAAGGGGGCTGCCAGGAGATAACTGCTTGGTGCAGGCAGGGGGAAGTCATTGGGACTGTTTCCTGAATGGTTGTGATTTGTCTTCTCTAACTTTGGAGGTAGAAGCCCCCCATTGTTTTGAGCGGAATGAACCTTGCGCCTGGGAACTGCCTCTCAGGCAGCTGGGTCTGCCCCTTTGTGGTCTGTCTGATACAGGAAAGGACCAATTCTTTGTTGGCCAGTGTCTACTAAACCTAGATGGCTGTACTTGTAAAACATCTTTGACCATTTGCATAGCTTTAGCTTTGTCCTCCTTTTTCTTTAACACCTCTTCTGCCTTAACACCAAACAAAGTATCATGCTGTAAAGGTGCATCTAATAATTTAACTTTAACATGATCAGACAGATTTTGATCCTTTAACCAAGCATGCCTCCTAATTACAGAACCTGTAAATGCGGCCCTGCAGGAGGCCTCTAAAGAATCAAAACCACATTGGAAAGTATGTTTTCCAACTTGTTCAGCTGCATGCAATAAATCCTGCATTTCCTTGTTTTCTGCACATTCAGAGTTAAACAACATTTTCTGTTTAAGCAATACCATGACATGTTGCTAATATTTGAGCATATGAAACGGACAGTTTAAGGCCCTTATAGCCAAGGTAGCAGATGTGTAAACCTTTTTTCCCCATCTATCCAGTGCCCTAGAATCTCTGTCAGAGGGGTAGGGTTTTTTGCAGCAGACGCCTTAACTCCTTTGGGACCCTGAGAAATAGTTTCTGGGTCTGCAGCAGGGTTTTTAAAAAGGAATTTATGTGAGTCAGGAACCCTGTAATATCTGTCAGGCTTAACAGGAGCTGGAGGTAAGGAGTCAGGGGTAAGACTAGACTCCGAAAACACATCATCTACAATGTCTAACACAGGTGGGATGGCTAGTGGCTTGTGTTGAGGTAGTAACAGGAAATCCATGAGCCTCTTTTTAGATTCTGAAAAATCTTGGCCCTCCTAGTGAAAATGCTTCCTCATGGTATGTAAGGTTTCCCCAAAAGAATAGCCCTCTGGAGGAGAAGCTGAAGGTATAGATTCTTCAGCATCAGAATCCTCATAGGGGGGAAGAGAATAATCCTGATCAGAAGAGGAATCAGAAGAAATGGAAACCTGATTTGAAGATTCATAGTCAGTCTCTTGCCTAGGCCTCTTATCAGGAGGGGGATGGGAACCCCTGATCAAGGTAATCAAATCTTCGGCTATTTTGAGCATCTGTTTTTTGGGCATGGAGGCCTGTCCACAGGGCTCTTGGATTTGCTTCTTTGCCTTTGAAGGTGCTTTAGTCTTTGCCTTTGATGTTGGTTTAATGTACAGATGTTTAGGTCTGAATACACCCTCAGAAGCCTGTGCCTGCTCAGCGACTCCGGACCCATCTGAAGGAATAGTGTCCGAGGCTCCAATACCTTGAGTTTCTAGCGGCATAGCCGACTCCACGTGGGAGTTGGTAGCGGCCTGCGACTCTAAAGTAGCAGGCATCAGGGGCTGTGAAAGCGCCTCACTGAGAACCGGTGAACCAGTGACTGGCTTAGGAGAAGCTTCGTCGTCAGATTTGGGCCTCGGTTGTCTATCTTTTTCTTTGCGTTTTTTGTGAACTCCGGTTGTTGGATGGCTATCTGATGAAATTTCTGGATAATTAAATCTGTGTCCACAATAGTTTAATGCAAAATCATACTGACGCTTAACAGTGCGTTGGTTAAGTCTAGCACAAAACCGACAACCTGAAACGTTATGGTCAGGGCCTAGGCAAGGAATACAGTAAGAATGAAAGTCCTTATGAGGTATTTGCTTCCCACAAGAAATACAATTATTAACTTTTTCTGACATCGGTCTGGAGCAAGAAAAAAGTTTCCCCAATGGGGTACTTAGCTTTATAGAAGACTTCGGAACTGAAACTCAAACTCGAAAATCTCAGGAGTCGGCCGACTGGCACCTGCAAACTGCTTCTGCTTCGGGCACCGTGCGGCAAGAAAGACTAAAGAAAATGGCGTCGGCCGCATCTTTTATACCCCTGACGACCTGACGTCAGGGAAGGGACGACCTGACGTCAGGGAAGGGACGACAGCGGCTGATGCAGGACCCAAGACTTTGGAATTCAGGCCGACTGAGGGCAACCTCCCAGCAGGATTACCCAAATGTAATGACTGCAACAGTGAAACACGAAGAACATCCGTAAATAAAACGACGAAGAATAATTCGTTGTTTAATACAGCACAAAACTGACAGAGAGGTACGTCGTGGTCAGGGCCTAAGGAAGGAATGCAGTACGAATGAAAATCTTTATGAGATTTTTGCTTTCCACAAGAAATACAATTATTAACTTTTACTGACATCGGTTTAGAGCAATAAAAAGTTTCCCCAACGGGATACTTAGCTTAGTTGAAAACTTCGGTTATGAAACTCAAAAACAAAAACTTCAAGAGTCGGCTGACTGGCACTTGCGAACTGCTTCTGCTTCGGGCACCGTACAGCAAGAAAGACTGATGCAATGGCGTCGGCTGCATGCTTTATACCCCTGACTACCTGACGTCACGGAAGATGAGACAGCAACTGACGCAGGGCCAAAGACTTTGATAATCAGGCTGACTGAGGGCTACTGCAAGCAGATAACCCAAATGTGATGACTGCAACAGTGAAACATGAAGAACATCCGACAGCAAGGAACATCGTGGTCTGGGCCTAAACAGGTGACGCAGTAAGAATGAAAATCTCTGTGAGGTATTTGCTTTCCACAGGCAAGACAACTGTTAACGTTTTCTGACATCGGTTAGACCAGAAAAAAGGGTCCCCAACGGGGTACTTAACTTTAGAAGACTTCAGGTTTGAAACTCAAAAAATGAAAATTTGCAAACTGCTTCTGCTTCGGGCTCCCGCACGGCAAGAAAAGCTGATGTAATGGCGTTGGCTAGCGGTTTTACACCCCTGACATCCTGACGTCATGGAAGAGGCGACAGCATCCGACGCAGAAATCCCAAGCTTCTGGTATTCAGGCCGACTACAGGCTACCTGCAGGCAAATAACCCAAGTGTGATGACTGCAACAGTGAAACACGATCACATGTTCCTCAGAAAGCCAAATTTTATTGGAAGATTTTCTTCAACAGAGAGCTATCTACCACAGTCTTGAAAAACTGCTTGTCAACTAACAGCTGCATGGGGCCCACCAAAGGAGCACACTTCAATAGAAAAAAATAGGTCTAAATTGATACAATAACTCAGTATCTGTGTTGTCTTCTTTCATTCCTTCTCATGGTTGGGTTACAGATCTGACTCAACCACATTTTTACAGACTAGGATCCAAGTTTCGAGCTCCTCCCACTTCCCATAATGCTCTGTCCTCTGCCCAACTCCCCTAGATCGAGTCTGCTGCCCAAATACCGGATACAGTTCAGAAAAAAAAAAAACAGAAAAAAGTACGAATTAGGAACCAGAAGCTCAAAAACCAGAAACATCAGTTCCTAAAAAGTTATTCTAGAGCACTAGGTAGAGGGATGGCTGGGTGGGAAGGTGAGGAAGAATGAAAGATGACAACACAGATACCACGTTATGTTAAGTACATAACTTATAAATACCGATGTTGTCTTTTTCATAACTCCTCACGGTTGGGTTAGAGTCCCAAGCTATACAACTCCTGGATGGCCTGAAAGAAGGATATGCTGGAGCATAGCTGATCCAAAGGAAGCCCTGCTCCTGGAAACTATGTCTAACTTGTAAAGCATGACAAAGGTATGACTTTTTTTAACAAAGTTGCTGCAGCACAGATATCTAAAGATGCCCTGTAAGAAAAGGCAAATGACTTAGACAGACCTAGTTGAGGGGCTTAAGGAGGACGAGGTAACTAAAATCCGTTCTTAGCATAAATCCAAGTAATACAGTTTGTTATCCATTTAGCAAGAGTAACCTTTGCAACCGCCTGACCTAAGTGGCTATGTGAGAATGATGCAAATAATTGGTCTGATTTTCAAAAAGTTTTCATCCTATGAAGATAAAAATGTAAACTATGAGCATCAAGAAACATTCTCTTTCATTAGAAAATTTTGGAAAGAAAACTGGCACTTCTATGGACTGGTTGAGGTTGGATTCTGTACCTACCTTGGGCATGAAAGAGTGATTAGTACAAAGGGTCACCCTACCTTTATGTAAGCTGATGCAAGGAGACGTAGAAGACAATGCTTGGATTTCAGAAATTAATTTTGCTGAAGTCATGGTGATAAAAAAGACAGTCTTCCATGATAGAAACTAAGTCACAAACACTAGCTTGTTCGAAAGGTTTTTGAGTTAGGCCTTGTGAGACCACAATTAAAATCCCATGGCAGGGAAGGGTCTTTAACTGGAGGTCTGAGGAGGAAGATTCCTTTCATGAAAGGCTATCACAATCTGGAGGTTGCTGGGGAACTAAAAACATCACCCAAATGAAAGTTAGAGATGGCTGCCAATTGAAGTTTGATAGTAGAGAAACTGGCTCCATCTTTGAAAAGAGACGCAAGAAAAAGACGGACAGCTGACAGTGGAGCTGGAAAGGGGTCATTGTTCTCCTTGGAGGCCCAAAAGACAATTCTCTTCCATTTTCTCCTATACACTTTCTTGGTAGCTGGTATCTGGGAAGCTAGTATGATGTCTTGGACTGGGGAAGCAAGCCTGGACCTTACAATCACTGGAAGTGGAGAAACCAAGCAGTCAGTTTGAAGGATATCAGATTGGGATGAAAACTCTCTACTGGGTGAAGCAGAGATTCTGTTTGGGGTTCCAGCATCCATGGAGGATACTTCAGATCAGACCAGAAAAGAGAAAGACCAAATCCGATGAAGCCAGTAGGGGGCAATGAGGATTACTGAGGTCTTCAAATATTTTGCTTTCTGTGGAAATTTTGGGATCAAGGGCAGAGGAAGACAAAGCGTACAGGAGACCTGGAGGGGGAGGGTCATAAACCACAGCGTCCCTCAGGGACACCTTCTAGGAGGGATCAGAGTGAAGTAGTTGCAGCACTTGTTGTTCTGGGGGAATGCAAAAAGTTGCAGCAGAGTTGGCCCCAGTGGCTGAAAATCAGGTCTGCTAGGACTGGTTGAGGGACCACTCGTAAGGGATCAGGATGGACCTGCTGACTTTGCCAGAATGTTGATTTCCCCATTATGTGAGTTGCAAGTAGAAAGCGGTCTGAAGATAGCTCCCAGACCCTCATGGCCTCTGTGCACAATGGGTAAGAGCAGGCTCCTCTGCTTGTTGATGTACCATACCACTGATATGGTGTCTGTGTGGACTTCAATACTTCCTAGAGGAAGAACGTCCTGAAAGGCCTGCAGCATGAGGACGACTGCTCTCATCTCCAAAACACTGACATGCTAATCTGGCTTGTGTGTGTGACCACGTGCCTTGGACCATCTTTCCCTAGAAATGCCCACACCCCCACCTCAACTGATAAGCATCCATGGTCACCGTGGCTGAGGGGTAAGGAAGAAGGAAAGGTTTGTCAATTGTCAGGTCATCCAATAGCAGCCACCACTGGAGATGTTTTCTGCAAACTGAAGTCAACTTGACAGGAGCAGACAGAAGTTGATAGAGAACAAAATATTGAACAGCCAGGGTCCACTGGAGCACTCACATAAAATACCTTGCTAACAGGACTAAGGGAATGGCAGCCGCCATAGATCCAAGAGACTGAAGCATCAGTCTTGCTGGTGGTGCTGCTTAAGATAGCTCAAGCATGATCTCTTAATGTCTGTACATAAGGAGGAAGAGCTGTAACCTGATTCACTATGTCCAAGGAAGCCCCGAAGAATTCTAAACTCTGAACCGGAGACAGAGTCGACTTCATCGGGTTTATGATAATACCTAGATGACTGGCAAGGTTGAAGTAGTAATTCCTGGTCTGGAGCAGTTGATACTTGGTTGGGGCAGTGAAGAGCCAGTCGTCCAGATATGGAAACACCCAGAATTATTGCAGTCTCAGGTGAGCTGCAAATACCATGCATTTGGTAAACAACTAGGGGGCTGTGGTGAGTCCAAAGGGCAGAGTTTTGAATTGGCAGTGACTGGCTCACAGCCAGTAGCTCAAATGACTCTTGGAGCATCTGTCTATTTTGATGTGATAGTAGGCATTCTTAAAGTCTACTGAACACATCCAATCATCCTTTTGCAACAGTGGTAAATTGGACTGGACCGTAACCATTTGGAACTTTACCTTCTTTACAAACAAATTCAACTTTCTTAGATCCAAAATGGGTCTCCGGTCCCTGGTTTTCTTTTGACACTAAAAAAGAAGCACGAGTAAGTTCCAAATCCTTCTTGTTCAAGCGACACCTTTTGGATGATTCTTTTTGCAGTAGTTTTCAAATCTCTGCTACTGCATACTCCTTTTGACTGCGTGGAACATCAGGATGTTTCTTTAACCTCTCTGGCAGAGGAAGAAAAAGGGGATACAATAACCTCTGGATATAATCTTTAGCACCCATTTGTTTTGTATTATATCAGTCCAGGCAGTTGGGGTCAGTGAAAAACAGACCCCCCCGACTGCCTCCAGAGATAAGAAGTCGAGCAGCACTTCAGAAGCGTTGACAGGGCTGATCAGAGAAAGATTCTCTGAAGCCTTGATTCTACGGTCCCCCTCTGCCCCTGGGGCGGCGTCTCCCACTGAAACCTCCTCCTCTGCCTCTAGAGGAAGAATGAACTGATCCTGGCAAGACTCCTGAGATTTTCAGAAGTACAGTTGTGTACACTTACCATAAATGTAGATGTTCGAGTGCATTCACTGTTGCAGTCATCACATTTGGGTTATCCCTGCCAGGGTAGCCCTTGGCCGGCCCGAATACCAGAGACTTAGTATTTCTGCATTGGTTGCAGTCACTTGAAGACTGACGTCAGGTCATCAGTAAATAATCATCATAAAGTAAGGCAGCTGACGCCATTACATCAGTATTTCTTGCCCTAACCTGTATGGAGCCCCCAAAGTAGGAGGCCAGGTTCTGGTGGAAGAACCCCACCAGTGGAAAATAAATACCAATATGTCCCTTGTAAGGAAAGGAAAACAAAAAGGAAGAAAATTAGGAAAAGAAAAGGAAAAAAAAGGGGGGTGGAGGGAGGGAAACCAGGACTGCAACAGTGAATACATTCGAACATCTACATGTGTACACAACTGTACTACGTTATTCATGTTTCACTGTTGCAGTCATCACATTTGGGTAGATTCCCAAAGCTGAAGAAAAGGGTGGAGGCAGTCAAGGAAGTTCAGCGCTGGCTAGGATGCCCTGTAAGACAGCAAAGGAAAACCCTGCTCTGGATTTGGAAAAGAGAGGCAGGTGAAAAGGCTTGGTAGAAGTGTAACCAGATATCCAGGTGGCAGTCTCCAGGATGTCCCTGGTAGGGACTCCCCTGAAGAATGCTGCAGAGATGGAGCCTGCTCTGGTGGAGTGTGTTCTGACCCCCTTTGGGGGGAGGCTTACCATACTGTTTGTAGCAGAAATGGATGCAGTGTGCTAGCCATTTCAAAATAGTTTTCTTGGAGATGGCTTTGCCTTCTGTCCCTGTAGCAAAGCTAACCAGCAATTGATCAGATTTTCTGAAGGGTTTAGTCCTGTCCAGACAGTATCTGAGCTGTCTTTGCACATCTAAAGAATGCAGAATCCTTTCCCCTTGTTTTGGGGGTTAGGAAAGACGGTGGGCAAATTAATGGATTTGGTTGAGAGCCACACTGGACACCACCTTGGGCATGAAGGATGGGTTAGTTCTGAGTGATACCCTGTCTGCATGGAAGATGATGAAGGGCTCCACAGCCATGAGTGCTTGCAGCTCAGAAACTCTTCTGGCTGAAATGATGGCCAGAAGGAAGGCTGTCTTCCAGAAGATAAATTTTAGCTCTGCAGAAGAAGCTGGTTCAAAAGGAAGCAAGGTGAGCTTTTCCAAGACAAAGTTAAGGTCCCAAGCTGGTGGTGGTGGTGCCCTTCTGGGAGGTCTGAAGTTGCTAGCCCCTCTGAGGAATTGTTTAATCAGAGGGTGAGAAGAAAGAGGCTGCTCAGTGGGGAAAATAAGCAGAGGCTTGAATTTTTATAAAGGAGAAAGAGAGAGCACTGTGTAGTAGGTCAGCTAAGTCACGATGAGAGGGATGAAGGGCTGTGCCACATTGGCCCCCTTAGCCTGGATCCAGGTGCAGAACCTTTTCCATTTATCGGCTTAAGACTTTCTGGTACTAAGGCGTATGGTCTCTTGGACAACATCCAGAACCGGTTTACTGATGAAGGCAGATTGGTCAGGGATTAAGGAATAAGCCAAGCTGCCAAATTGAGTGTCTGCAAATGGGGGTGCATGAATTTCCCTTTCCTTTGGGTTAGGAGGTTTGGAATCTGAGGAAGATGCCATGGAGGAAGTGGGGACAGGTTGCACAGCAAGGGGTACCAGTGCTGTCTGGGCCAGTCTGGAGCTATGAGAATGGTCCTTGGTTTTTCCTCCCTTATTTTGAGCAGTACCCTGGGGATGTGAGGTAGGGGAGGAAAGGCATAGACCGAGTGGTTCACCCAGGGGAAGGACAGGGCATCCACTTTCCAAGCTATGCAGTGATGCTTCCCTGGTGCAGAATTTGCTGAGCTGATGGTTGGTGTGGGAGGCAAAGAGATCAATCTCCTGGGTTCCCCATTTTTGAGTTATTAGGAAGAAGGTACTTCTGTTGAACTGCCACTCGTGTGGGTCCAAAAGCTTTCTGCTTAATTGGTCTGCCAGAGAGTTGAAAGAGCCTAGTAAGTATTGTGCTAACACATGTAGTTGCATGGAAGAGGCTGTGTGCCAAAGGGTCATGGCCAACCTGCACAGAGAGTAGGAGTGAGTCCTTCCCTGCTTGTTGATGTACCACATGACAGTGGTGTTGTCTGCCTTGATCAGGAGAACCCCTGGAGAGAGGAGGAGCTTGAAAGCTATCAAGTCCTGCTGCACAGCCATCATCGCTTTTTGATTGACGTGCAGGGGATTTGCTTTGGGCTCCATTGGCCCTGTATGCACCTGCTGTCCAGGTCTGCACCCCAAGCATAGTCTGATGCATCTGTGGTGAAGGTCTGGGCAGCGGGGGGTGAGGAGAAAGGCAGTCCCTTGTTGTGGGAGCAGGCTGTTGCCCACCAAAGAAACTCCTTTCTCAGCCAAGGAATAATATAGAAGAGTTTCAAAATCTTGAGAGTGTTGACACCAAAGGCTCTTTAGATGCCACTGAAGTTTCCTCATATGCAGTCTGGCATACGGAATGAGGAGTATGAAAGATGCCATGAATCCCAGGGCTTGCAGGATTTTCCTTCCAGAAAGCTGGGGCCTGGTGGCCAGTTGAGAGAAGTAAGATGACAGGAAATTTTTTTTCGCTGGTGTAAGGTATGCCATCTGGGATGCTGTGTCCAGACTTGCTCCCAGGAAGATTATCCTGTGGGTGGGTACCTGTTTGGATTTCTTTTCGATGACTGTGTACCCTAGGGAGGTTAGTAGGCTCTTTACAAAGGCCAGGTGTTTGAACAGCTTTTCCTGGCTGGCTGCTTGAATAAGGCAGTCATCTAAGTAGAAGTAAATTTGAATATTTCTTTGTCTGCAAAAGGCAATGGCCAGAGCCAGGCATTTTGTGAAAACTCTGGGAGCAGCAGATAAGCAAAAGGGAAGTACAGAGAACTGAAAGTGCTGAGATCCTGCCCTGAAGTGGAGATATTTTCTCCAGGACTCCCTGATACAAATGTGGAGGTAGGCCTCTTTTAGGTCCAGGCTGGCTAGCCAAGCGTCCTTGGAGAGCATGAGTAGCAGCTGCTGGAGGGTGAGCATTTTGAATTTTGGGATCACAAGGCAGGTGTTTAGAATGGAGAGATCGAGAATGGGGTGCCAAGTGCCCTCTTTTCTATACACCAGAAAATGTCTGGAGTAGAAGCCTTGGCCTATCTGCTCTGCAGGACCGTGCTCTACTGCCCTCATGGAGAGCAGGGAAAGGATTTGCTTTTGAGCCTCTGCCCACTGATTTGGTGGTAGATCTGAGAACTCTTTTGGAGTTGGAAGGTGAATTTGTACCGCAGAGACACAATGTTCAAAACCCATTGATCTTTGGTAATGGTGGCCCAGGTGCTTGAGTGAAAGGACAGTTTTCCTCTCAGAGGTATGTGAAGGTGGGCAGAGGTGAGTCATTGTGAGTTCTTACCATAAGGGGGTGGCTTAGAACTCCCTGGTTTAGAAGTGGAGGTAGTCCACTGCTTAGATCTCTGCATTCCCTGGGGCTGTTGTCTGTGGGGTCTGTTTCCACAAGGGCCTAGGCTGGGCCTGTTTACTCGGAGCAGGAAAGGACCACTGCTTGGAGGGAAAATGCCTGCTGAACCTAGGGGCTGGACCTGTAAGAAATATTTAACTGTCTGCATAGATTTTGCTTTTTCTTCCATCTTTATTAAAACCTCTTCTCCTTAAGTGGCAAATAAGTTATTCTTTGTGCAAGTGTGCATACAACAATTTAGATTTGACGTGGTCTGGCAGGGGTTTGTTCCTTAAGCCATGCATGTCTTCTAATGACAGATCCACGGACTGCTTCTGTACAAGAAGCTTCCAGACTGTCAAAACCACAGCGGAAAGGGTGTTTATTTACTTGACTTGCGAAATGCATTAAGTCTTGTAAATCTTTAGATTCTGCCCACGCAGGAAAGGAGGACATTTTTTCTTTAAGGAGTCCCAAGGTATGTTGCTGATATTTAAGCATATGGAACTGATAACTTAATGCTCTGATAGCAAGAGTAGCTGAGGTGTATACTTTTTACCCCATCTGCTCACTGCTCGGGAATACCTGTTTGAGGGGGTGGGATTCTTAGCACAGGTTGCTTTAATCTCTTTTAGGCCTTGAGAAATGACCTCAGGGTCAACTGTAAGATGTTTAAAAAATTATTTGTGCGAGTCAGGGACTCTGTAATACCTGTCTGGTTTTCTGGGAGCAGGAGGTAGGGTGGATTCAAGGAAAATATCATCAACCACATTCAGGACTGAGGGGGTGGATAAGGGTCTGTGTTGTGGAAGATCCAGGAACTCTTTTTAGACTGAGGGTAGTCCTGACTCTCCCATTGGAAATGCTCCCTTAAGATATGCAGGGTTTCTCCAAAGGAAAAATCCTCTGGTGGGGAGGCTGAAGGAATGGATTCCTCTGCATCAGAACCCTCATACATGGAGAGGGGCTGCATGTCTTTATACTCCGATGCATCAGATTCATCTGACTCTTGTTCAGACAAAACTACTGGGGACAGACCTCTTCTCCTTTTTGAGGGGGTGGGCTTGGCTTCCCCTAATCAGCATGATAAGGTCTTATGCCATTTTAAGCATTTGAGACTGAGGCAAAGGAGCAGGCACCTGAGAGTGAGTATTCGGTTTCTTGGGTGTGTTTCGACCCCTGGGCCTAGGAAAGTCGGTTGTTTTCGAAAGAATGGTAGTTGAGAAAGAAGGCATCAGTTTATGTCGATAATCGGTAGTGCGAAGGACTTCCTCGGAAGCCGGTGCCTGCACAGAGGCTCCGGACCCATCCAAGGTAGAGACGACAGCAAGATCCTTAGACGAAGAAGAGTTATGTGGCATACCGGACTCCAAAAGGGTCTTGGTAGCGGCCTGCGAATTAAGTGAAGTGGGCATCAGGGGCTGCGAAAGCACCTCACTGAGTTCCGGAGGACTGACTAGCTTAACAGAAGCGTCGGAAGGTTTGGTCCTGTACAGTTATTCTCTGTCTTTATCTTTACGCTTTTTCAGAAAATTTGCTGTCAGACGGCTTATCAAAGACATATCGGAATTTGAAAACTGTAAATGGAAATATCTGCTTACAATAAGGGCGTGATGACGAACAGTTCTGGTGTTAAACAAAGCACAGGATCAACAACGGGGGATGTCGTGGTCTGGGCTTAGACAAGTGACGCATTAAGAGTGGAAGTCCCGGTGTGGTATTTGCTTTCCACAGGCGAGACAATTATTAACTTTTTCTGACATCAGTTAGTGCAAGAAAAAAGGATCCCCAATGGGGTACTTAGCTTTAGAAGACTTCAGCTTCAATTCGGAAATGAAAACTCAGGTAGCAGCCGACTGGCACTTGTGTGAACTGCTTCTGCTTTGGACTCCACGGCAAGAAAGACTGATGTAATGGTATTGGCTGCCTATTTTCATACCTCTGACGACCTGACGTCAGTACTGAAGTGACAGCAACCGATGCAGAAATACTAAGCCTCTGGTATTCAGGCCGACTGAGGGCTACCCCTGGCAGGGATAACCCAAATGTGATGACTTCAACAGTGAAACACGAAGAACTTCCAGGTTTTATTTCCACTGTACCTCCAAAAAGGGAGGACCCATCAAAACGGGGTATTCACAAAGGATGCCTTAAAGATTTTGACAAAATCACAAAGCCTTATCCAGGTACGTCTTCTAAAATCAATACCTGAGCTGGCTGCCCTTGAGGCACCCTCTGCGGAATGGAAGATGAGCCTCACGGAAGAACTGGACAAGGACGAGAGAGACGTCAGTCCGGGGGAGACTTTCTTGAAGTCCTTCACTGACATGATCTCTGCTACAGAGACTAAGAGTTCTTTAAGCAGATTCCTCTTCAACTGAGGGAAACGTGCTAGGTAGTTTAAAATTCTCAGCGAGAAAGTGGCCGAGGCGTAAATGCATTTACCAGAACTGTCTACCACGCTGGACTCCCTGTTTGACAGATGGACAGCAGAGCTCTGTTCAGCTAGCTCCTTTTTGGTAGCTGCTGCCACAACCATGGCATAAAATGGAACACCCTTGGTCTAATGTGGTCTGTCCTGTGGGGGAGAGGGGGCACAGGAACTTTTCTGGTCATTTCAGATTCTGTTCAATACAGTCCAGCTCCTTCCAGGCCCGGTGGGACAATAAACCCACGAGCTCGCCCACCAGGGAGACCACCCAAGATGTAGATGGGCCTGTCCCGAAAGCCTCGAAAGACATGGAATCTTCTGAGGAAGGAGGTTGGGCCGACCAACCACCTCTCTATCTTGGAATCCCTAAAAGGTCGCCAAAGGAGATGTCCTCTGGCCGTGATCTCAGGGATTCTTTCCCATTCATCCTCAGTGATGGACTCCACAGGGGAGTCAATGTGCCTCTTTTTACACCTCCTGTTATGAAGGATCTCCTCTGTGGGGTGTTCAAAGGTGGTCTCAGAAGAAAATGGGGCTCCCTCTAGTGGGAGAGTCTGGAGACTTGTCTGGACGGATTGACTCTGGCCAAGCATGATAGGCTTGTCTCTGATCCAAGGGGGGGTGAACAGGAAAGGTCATAGCTCAGAAAGACCACATCCTTATGACTAGAGAAGGCCCTTTCCCAAACCTGGAAGGTCGAAGAACCCTGTGAATCCCTTCCCAGTTCCACAGGAGCCAAGGCTACTGAAGAAGAAATGGCAGGGATCCCCGAGCCATGAGTTCTGGGTAGAATTGGACCCGAACTGTACAGCACCGAAATGCTGAGAGGAAGAGACTGCTCTGACAGAGTTGGAGCCCAGCCCCTTCCCCCCAGATCAGACGAGGGCATCCCGAATTAGAGACCTGCTGCAATCCGATGACATCGGAGCACAGTAAGTGAGGGGACAGTCAGAGTAGATAAAGGGTATCTCCTCATACCCAACCTCGGCTCTTTCAGTTGGCTATGATCCTGGGACTCCAATACCGTGGGATGGATCGGAGAAGGTGACTGTGCACAGCTTAGAGAGGATTAAGCAGACAAAACCCCAAATGGATCTGAGTCTTAAGAATCTTCCTGATCATCCTGTCCATGTTGAATTCCGAAAGGCTCCTAGAAGACCTGGAAGAAGCTACTAACAGAGACCCGGAGTGCCTGATGGGCATCTGATCTGCAGTCCGGAAGGAGAATCAGCCTCCGTGCCAAGCACCGGTGTAGGATCTCTCACTATCGGATCCGAAGCCTTAGGATTTGAGGGGAATCTCACGGCTTTGGGAGAACTGACACACTGATCTGATACGAAGAGTACTTCAGATCCACTGGCGCCAAAGTAGGTCTCAGATCTGAGCCTGTTGGATCCAAAGATCTTGGAACTTTTGAGTGTGGCTCTGAAGATGCGCTCGAGTACTTGTGAGGGGGTTTCTCTGAGTCAAAAAAAACCCTGCCACACTCTTGGAGGAAGGTTGAGCCCCTGGAGAGGAAACTGAAGAAGAAAGTAAGAGGCCCTAGAGAATTAGTTTTAAACTCTCCCAAATGGAGCAAGCCGACTGCAAATGCTCAGGACTAAGACAGTAGATACATAGATTCTGACCATCAGAATACGCAAATTTACGTCTGTATTCCGAGCATCCTTTAAACCCTGCTGGTTTATTAGACATAGTTAACCAAATAAGCAAACAGAAAAGCACACTACAAACCCTTAACAACAAAAAACAAACAGCAAAATATTAATAAAAATAGGTTTATAAAACTGAATGACTAATTATTAAAAGGGTTTTTTCTTTTTTTTTTTTTTTTGTTTTACAATTTTACTACAGCAAGCCCAACAATGGCTAGAAAGGGAAAAAAGAGAGAAAAAGCGCAGGCAAAGACCAAAGAAGAACAAGGAGAGAGAATTCTAATCCTGAACTACTATGGAAGGAGAAGAAACTAACACAAAAGCACTTATCTGTTAGAAAGATTGAAGTATATGAAGAACTATAGAAGGATTACTACTGCTATTCCAAGAAACACTTAAAGTATATGAAGAAAGTACAGTTTTGTACCTACCATAAATGTAGATGTTCGAGTGCTAATACAGCTGCAGTCATAACAGATGGGTTCTCCTGCCGTCAGGCGGTTCCTCGGTCGGCCGAATTCCAAAGTCTAGGTCCAGCGTCGGTTGTCGTCGCTTCTTCCCTGACGTCAGTGCGCCAGGGGTATAAAAGAACCAGCCGACGCCATTTTCTTCAGTTTTTCTTGGGCTAGATGTCAGGTGCCCCCAGAAGGAAGGCAATACATAAATTTGTGTAATAAAGCAATGCAATATAATCAAAATACAGTAGTTGCAAGCAAATACACCATAAAAGAATACCCCAATCAGGTTGTATGAGGAGGTGTTAGCCAATAGGCCTGTCCCAAGACGGGAAGGAGGGAGGGAAACCTGGACTGCAGCTGTATTAGCACTCGAACATCTACATTTATGGTAGGTACAAAACTGTACTATGTTCATCGTGCATACAGCTGCAGCCATAACAGATGGGTAGAATCCCAAAGCTAAGAAAGGAATGGTAGGCACTAGGTGGAACTAGGAGGAGCCAGAATGCCCTGCAAGACTGCAGTGGCAAAGCCTGCTCTAGTTTTGGAGTATAATGGTAGGTGGTAGTGCTTGGAGAAGGTATGCACAGAACTCCAAGTGGCTGCTTCCAAAATATCTTTGGTAGGAACTCCTCTGAGGAAAGCTGCAGAGGTAGCTGTGGCCCTTGTGGAGTGAGATCTGATGCCTGCAGGTACAGTTTTACCATGAAAACAGTAACAAAAGCGTATGCAGTGGGCTATCCATTTTGAGATTGTCTGTTTGGAAATTGGCTTCCCTTGAGCTCCTATAGCATAGGACACAAAGAGCTGTTCTGATTTTCTGAAAGGCTTTGTTCTGTCCAAATAATAACGCAGCTGTCTGTGGATGTCCAAGGAATGTAGTAGTCTCTCCCCTTTGTTTTGAGGATTAGGGTAGAAGGTAGATAAGTGTATAGCCTGACTCAAAGCTACCCTGGATACCACCTTTGGCATAAAGGATGGGTTGGTTCGTAAGGAAACTCTGTCCTGATGGAAGATGATAAAAGGCTGCACAGCCATGAGGGCTTGTAGTTCCGATACCCTACGAGCTGAGGTGATAGCCAGAAGGAAAGCTGTTTTCCAGGACAAATATTGCAAATCTGTTGAGGCAGCTGGCTCAAAAGGAGGCAAGGTCAGCTTTTCTAGAATGAAATTGAGATCCCAAGCAAGTATTGGTTGTTTCCTTGGGGGTTTTATATTCTTAGCCCCTCTGAGGAACTGTCTTAAGAGGGGGTGAGAGAATAAAGGTGAATCTGTGTTGTATTCTGCAGAAATGGCTGAGGCATGGATTTTGATGGAGGAAAATGAAAGTCCACTGCTTAGCAGCTCAGCTAGATACTGTAATATTTGAGGTAAATTCAGTTTTCCAGGATTCTGGCCCTTTTTCTCATTCCAAGCACAAAACCGTTTCCATTTTGCGGAGTAAGCTTTTCTAGTAGACGGCCTTCTGGCCTCCAAAATGACATCCTGCACCTCCTTGGAGAGTAGGGTTTGTTGTGATATTAAGGAATCTTCCATGCGGCCAGACTGAGTGTTTTCAGCTGACTGTGAAGTGTTTTGAAGCTGAGCTGAGTCAGAAGAGGCATTAGAGGTAGGGTCCATGGAGGGGAATGAGTCAGGCTCCTCAGGAGTGGGTACCAGTGCTGTCTTAGCCAGTCTGGAGCAATGAGAATAATCTTTGGTCGGTCTGCTCTGGTTTTTAATAGAACTTTGGGCAGCAGAGGAAGAGGTGGAAAGGCATAAACTGTCATTGTTGTCCAACTGAAAGAGAGAGCGTCCACTCTCCAGGCCTGTGGATGAAAAGTCCTTGAGCAGAATTTTGTCAATTGGTGATTTTTGTGGGAGGCAAAGAGATCTATGTCTGGCCTTCCCCATGCTTGAATTATCTCTGTAAAAACTTGAGGATGCAACTTCCATTCATGTGGATCTGTCATATTTCTGCTTAGGTTGTCTGCCAGCATGTTTTCCTTGCCTGGCAAGCACTGTGCTTGAAGTTCGATTTGTAATTCCAGAGCCATGTTCCAAAGTGACATGGCCAGCCTGCATAGGGGGTATGAATGGGTTCCTCCCTGTTTGTTTATGTACCACATTACTGTGGTGTTGTCTGTCCTTATCAATAGCTGACCTGGATGCAGAAGGTCTTTGAAAGCTATAATAGCATTTATTACTGCTAGCATTTCCTTTTGATTGATGTGAAGGTGCTTTTCTTTTTGGGACCATTTGCCCTGAATGCACCGATCTGTCATGTGCGCCCCCCAGGCATAGTCTGTTGTGATGACTTGATTTGCTTGAGGCTTGCAGAATGGGAGACCCGTGTTTGTTTGGCATGCCTGAGCCCACCACAGAAATTCCTTTTGGAGACATGGAATTAGTGGTATTATTGTTTCCAAACTGTGGCTGTGTTGAGACCATAGGTTTTTCAGGTACCATTGAAGTTTCCTCATATGCAGCTTTGCACATGGGATTAGTAGGATGCAAGATGCCATGAATCCCAGAGCCTGCAGGATTTTCCTTGCAGTCAGCCTGGTGAAATTTGCTAGTGTTCAGAAGTATTGAGTTAGTTGCCCCTGCTTCTCTGGCGTGAGGTAGGCCATCTGGGTGTTTGTGTCCAAGTTGGCACCCAGGAAAATTATTTTCTGAGAGGGTAGTAGCCTTGATTTCTTTTTGTTGACTGTGTATCCCAGAGAATTCAACAACATTATTACAAAAGCCAGATGTTTCAGAAGTATGTGCTTGCTGTCCGCTTGGATCAGGCAGTCATCCAAATATGGGTATATTTGTATCCCTTGAAGTCTGCAGTAGGCAATTACTGATGCCAGGCATTTTGTGAATACTCTGGGCGCAGTAGATAAGCCAAAGGGCAATGCAGAGAATTGATAATGGGTTGAACCTGCAAAAAATCTGAGGTATCTTCTGCAATTTTGTCTGATTGGACCTCAAGGAGGCATACCTGCATGTCCCAATGTTACCAGCCAAGACTCCTTGCCCAGCATGGGAAGAAGCTGCTGTAATGTGAGCATCTTGAATTTTGGTACGAGTAAAAATGTGTTTAGGATGGATAGGTCCAAAATAGGTCTCCAATCTTTTCCCTTCCTTGGTACCAGGAATAGTCTAGAATAAAAACCTTGACCTTGTTCGTGAGTAGGTACCTCTTGAATAGCTTTCATGTCCATGAGATCTGAAATTTGTCTTTGTGCCTCTGCCCTTTGATTGTGTGGCAGGTTTGGCATGCCTCTCATTTTTGGAAGGGTGTGAAAATGGAATCTGTAGCCTCTGTTTATAATGTCCAGGATCCATTTGTCTTTTGTGACAATATGCCAATTTTTTGAAAATAATGCCAGTTTTCCGCCTAAGGATGCTGCCATTTGAGCCTTGCTTGGCATGCAAAGGGGAAAGTCATTAGGCTTGCTTTCTGAATGGCTGCGAACTATCCTCACCACCTCTTTGTGTAGGAGCTTGCCATTGTTTGCCTCTAAACGATCCTTGGGATTGCCGTCTGCCCCTCAGGCGCCTGTATCCACCTCTTTGGGGTCTGTCTGTGGCTGGAAAGGACCAATTTTTGGAAGGCCAATTTCTACTGAAACGTGGAGGTTGTACCTGTAGAAAATCTTTCACTGTTTGCATCGATTTAGCCTTTTCCTCCATTTTCTTTAATACCTCCTCAGCTTTAACACCAAATAATACATCCTTTTGTAGAGGGGCATCTAGTAATTTAGCTTTGACATGATCTGGTAAGGTTTGCTCCTTGAGCCAGGCATGTCTACGTAGGACTGATCCTGTAACAGCAGCTCTACATGAGGCCTCTAGAGCATCAAAACCACATTGCAAGGTATGTTTACCCACTTGTTCTGCACTATGCATCAAATCCTGCAACTCCTTCAAGTCTGGTTGTTCAGGTTGTGGCATTTTACTTCTCAATTGTGATAACAGAAACTGTTGGTACTTTAGCATATGGAACTGGCAGTTTAATGCCCTCATGGTTAAGGTGGCCGAGGTGTATACCTTTTTTCCCCACCTTTCTAAGGATCTGGAATCTCTCTCGGAAGGTAATGGGTTTTTAGCAGTGGATGCCTTAATTCCCTTGGGGCCCTGTGAGATAGTTTCTAGGTCAGCCGCATGGCTTTTGTATAAAAATTGGTGTGAGTCAGGAACCCGGTAGTACCTGTCAGGCTTCACTGGGGCTGGAGGTAAAGAATCCGGGTTAAGGCAGGCCTCCGAGTACACATCATCTAGTATGTCTAAGACAGGAGGTATAGCCAGAGGGCTGTGCTGGGGTAGTAAGAGAAAATCCCTAAGCCTTTTCTTGGAATCTGAGTACTCTTGGCCTTCCCAGTGGAAGTGTTCTCTTAAGGTATGCAGGGTTTCCCCAAATGAGTAATCCTCTGGGGGGGGAGACAGAGGGAATGGACTCCTCAGCATCAGAATCTTCAAAAGGGGAGTAGGAATATTCCTGTTCATCCGAGTGATCTGAAATAATGGAGGCCTGGTCAGAGGAGGGGGATTCTTCCTCCACTCTGGGCCTTTTGTCCGGGGTTGAGAACCCCTGATAAGAGTAATCAAATCCTCAGCCATTTTAAGCATCTGTTTTTTAGGCATGGGGCCTGGAGAAGGGCCCTGTGGAGCTTGTCTCTTAGAATGCATGGCTGCTTTAGACTTAGTGAAAGCCTTGATAGAAAAAGAAGAGGAAGGTCTGAAGACACCTTGAGAGGAGGCAGACCTGTCTACATTTTGAGATTCACCACCAAGAGTGGCTTCGGTATCTGTAGTCGGGGTGTGGGCCGAGGGGCCAACGACCTCGGGCACAGAAGACACCACCAATGAAGTGTCGTCGGTAGGCAGGGGCTGCGTAGGCGCCTCGCTGAGAACCGGACCACCTGTAGTCAGCTTTGGCGTGATGTCGGTAGAGGCCGCGGACCTCTTGTGTCGGTCCTTGTCTTTGCATTTTTTAGACAAAACTGGAGTCGGAGTATCCGACGACATAATATAGTTAAATTTTCTGCCAAAATAGTGCTGGGCGAACTCCGCCCGACGCTTAATGGTGCGTTTGTTGAATGTAGCACAAAAACGACAGACCGAGACGTCGTGGTCTGGGCCTAAGCAAGGAATGCAGAGGGAATGAAAATCCTTATGCGGTATTTGCTTCCCGCAAGAAATACAATTATTAACTTTGTCTGACATCGGTCTGAGGCAAGAAAAGTTTCCCCAACGGGGTACTTAGCTTTCAAGAAGACTTTGGTTGCAAAATTTTCGTAATTTCAGGAGCTGGCCGACTGGCACTTGCGAACTGCTTCTGCTTCGGGCACCACGCGGCAAGAAAGACTGAAGAAAATGGCGTCGGCTGGTTCTTTTATACCCCTGGCGCACTGACGTCAGGGAAGAAGAGACGACAACCGACGCCGGACCTAGACTTTGGAATTCGGCTGAACGAGGACCCGCCTGACGGCAGGAGAACCCATCTGTTATGACTGCAGCTGTATGCACGATGAACATCTATGGAAGGATTACTACTGCTATTCCAAGAAATGCTTGAGACTCTAGAAACCACGTCTGTCGCTGCTGGAGGCAAATGAGATCTGGGGGAGTTAGGCAGAGGAAAGAAAATTATGAGAAGTGGGAGGAGCACGAGACTTGGTTCCTAGTCTGTAAAAATCCATCCAAGTCGGATCCGAGAGTCAGATCTGGAACCCAACCATTAGGAGGAATGAAAGAGACAACATCAAATGGCACCATTAAGCTTTGAAAACTGGCAAGTCACTGGGACAGGATCCAAATAGTTTATGCATCTGTAACAGTTATATAAATGTTGATCATCATTAACTGTGAAGAAAAACTTAGAATCCATAACACAAGCTGAATAAACCCATAAGTTATTCCTTACCTCACAGGAAGAAAAGGCACACATCAGAAACCTATTTACTTACAGATGCCCAATGTACAATATTACAGACTTATTAGCAGTTTTAGGCTTCAGCTCCTTCCTTTCTGACATGTAGGTATGCCACCTTTACTAGAACAGGTTTGACAAATGAACCTACTGCTGCTCTACGTGTTAAGTTAGGTATTACTGAAAAGCTGACCCTAAGGTACACAGAGATATATCTACCATATGATTATGACAATTAATAAATAATCAAGTGAATACATTTCTACATCTAGACTTCTCTCATTTCATAATGATTTAAAAATCTAGTCAGCCAGTCAACCAACCATACCTGGCATCCCAGTAGCAAGCGTCTGTCCAAAGGCCAGAGCAGAATTTACGGCTGCAGCTGCTACTAAGGGGTCTGTTTGTTGTCCTTGCTGGTTCTGATTTGGAGTCAATGGACGTTGACTAGTCCCAGCCCGCAGAACCTGAAAGACAGTCCAACAGAACAACAATCTATTCAATGATGCTCTTCAAATAAAACCTTTTGCAGCACTCAACTGCTGTCAAAGAAAATGTAATGCTAAATTGTCCAAATTAAAATCTCAGTGTGATAAGGTTAAAGCAAAAAATTAATTCACTATATAAAACAAATATACACATATTTTGGCTACCTGAAATTCTGTTTTTGACCAGTTAAATTTCTGACAGGTACACAAAGTGTCTGTCTACAAAACAAACAAAATGAATGTATAGTGTGCTGCCTCATTGACCTTGGAACCATTTATACTTATACCTAGCAGAGCACAATTCTATGAACACTGCTGCTGTGCTGGCAAAGAAAATATGTAGAAGCATAAAGTCCTATATATTCCCTTACAGAACTGCACATACAGCTCCAACCTTGACTTTACAAGGCCACAGCTTAAAACTTGGAAATTAGAAAGCTACCTAAGCTACCTAAGCATTTAAAACTGCTGCTTTTATTTTAGCAGTTTATCACAATCACCTGACAGATTTAACTGCAATTAGTCTTACAAGTGATCATTCTCCTACAAAACATTTATCAATGCCTGAATATTAAATGCTATTTATCCATCTGCAACTATGCGAAATTCGCTAAATCTGACAAATGACATCTGAAGTTAAAGCAAGCCTGAATAAGCTGCACTATCTATCCTACCATACATAACCTTTAACTTGGCTTCTTTTAAAGCAATATTAACAACATGCAAAACTCTGAAGGAAATAAAGACTTTATCAAATGAGCAGTAAATTTTACTACAGAACTTTTATACGACTTTGAACGTACTACAAAAAACACCACACTCAATGCAAATAATATATATATATATATATATATATATATATATATATATATATATATATATATATACACACACACACACACACACATTTATTTATTTATTTTATTTTACATTTGTTGACCGGGCTAGTCCAGCTGGATTTATGTCCATTTTCAGTGGAGGCCCGGGGAGAAAAGCTCCAGTCGTTTTTACAAGTTTGCACAGAAATAGGCATAATAAGATAACATTTATAAAACAGAGTAAGTTAATACATGTAATACACAAATATGAATAAGATTGAAACAGAGAGAAAAGATAAAATGTCTTTTCAAACAAGGAATAATAGAGATTTTTTTGTCATACTGTATATATATGAGATAATGAGAAGTTATGTACCTACCATAACGTTCCATGTTAGTTGTCTTCTTCTCGCCTTCTTTCTTGCTGGATGGGTTCGGAGCCATTCCTCGGCTCCGACTCGGCCAATACTAAAGCTCGAGAGCTATTTTTACCGGCTCGAGGCTCCCCTATATCCCACAATGCTAGGCGGTAAATACACAGATCTCATTTGATAGCTAAAAGTATAGCAGTGCTGGTCTCCTAGAGACAGAGAAAAATGAAATCCACCTCTATAGAAACTACCTGTAGAACTATCAATCAGGGGCAATAGAGGTGGTTGACGCTGTGGAAGATAAAAGATCCCAAGAATCCTCTCGGTCTGTCCAGGCTAGGTGGATGGAGGGTGGGACGCAAGAAAGAAGGCGAGAAGAAGACAACTAACATGGAACGTTATGGTAGGTACATAACTTCTCAATGTTGTCAATCTCGCCTTCATTCTTGCTGGATGGGACCTTGTCCCTAGCACCCTTATCCTGGGTGACTCATCGGAACAGACTCTTGAGTACGGTGGAACCAAAGTTAGCCCGGTTTCTGGAGGCCATATCCAATTTATAATGTGAGATAAAGGTATGAGGAGAAGCCCATGTAGCTGCTTGACAGATGGAATCTATAGGCAGTCTGTCTTGAAAGGCTACTGACGTAGCTAACGCCCTGGTTGAATGAGCTGTAGGTCGTGATGGTAGCTTTTGGTGTCTGAGTTCATAAATGAAGGAAATTACAGAGGCCAGCCATCTCGAAAGGATCACTTTGGAAACTGGAAGGCCCATCTTCCCTTCCGCATAAGATAGGAACAGCTGGTTAGACTTCCTAAACTATTTAGTCCTATCCAAATAATAACGAAGCTGGCGATGAACATCTAGGAAATGTAACTTTTGTTCTGCCTTGTTGGAATAATTAGGGAAGAAAACTGGAAGGTTGATTGTCTGATTCAGATTCGCCTCAGAAGAAACCTTGGGTAAAAAGGAAGGATTGGTCCGAAGGGACACCCTGTCTTTGCTGAAAACTAAGTATGGAGGATGACTGCAAAGAGCATGAAGTTCAGATACCCGTCTAGCTGATGTTATGGCTACTAGAAAAAGGGTTTTCCATGAAAGCAATTTCAGATTGCAGGAAGCGGCCGGTTCGAAGGGGGGGGGGGGGGGAATCAAGGAGGCTAGAACCAAATTTAAGTCCCACTGAGGTGGGGGGTCTCTAATTGGGGGCTTGAGCAAAAAGATACCTTTTAGAAAGGCTTTGCAAAGTTTATGGGACATGGTGCTGGAGTCTGAAAAGCCTACATGGAAATTAGATATAGCCGCCAATTGTACTCTAATAGTAGATGAAGAAGAACCTGAGTGAAAAAGTTCTGCCAGGAAGTCTAGTACAGACTGGATAGGTGCAGTGAAAGGGTCTATGTTATTAGTTGCTGCCCAGAAGGAAAAACGTTTCCACTTGCTATTGTAAATCCTTCTTGTAGAAGACTTGTGGGAGGCTATAAGGATGTTACGGACCAAATGGGAAATTAAAGGAAGCCTGGCTAGGGTAGGAAGTGGAGCAACCAAGCTGTGAGGTTGAGAGATAGGAGGGAGTGGTGCAGCCGACCCGATTGATGGGTCAAAAGATCTGGCACTGGATCCAGATGGCAAGGCTGCTCCAATAGAAACAGGTGAAGGAACGGAAACCATATCTGACAAGGCCAGTAAGGGGCAATGAGGACCATGTCGACTCTCAATGCGGTAGCTTTCTGAATTACTTGAGAGATCAGTGGAAAGGGGGGAAAGGCATACAGAAGTCCCCGGGGCCAATCGTGGACTAGAGCGTCCCTGGCGGGTTGACCTGGTAGGGGAAAGAGGGTGAAGAAATCGTGACACTTGCTGTTTTGGGGAGTAGCAAAAAGATCGCAGCAAGGTCGGCCCCATGTCTGAAAAATTTCTTCCAGCACTGACTGTTTGAGAGACCACTCGTGTGGCATGAGTATGGCCCTGCTCAACTTGTCCGCTATCACGTTGGACTTTCCGGGGATGTGCGTTGCTATCAGAAACCGCTGAGATGAGATCGCCCACTGCCAAAGTCTGAGTGCCTCTCGACATAAGGGATAAGACTTGGTTCCGCCCTGTTTGTTGATGTACCATACTACAGACATATTGTCTGTCTGAATTGCAATAGTCCCGGTGGGAAGAGAGTGCTGAAGGGCTTGCAACGCTAAAAGTACTGCTCTCATCTCCAGGACATTTATGTGCAAATGGCTTTCGAAAGGTTGCCATGTGCCCTGGACCATCCTGCCCTGACAATGCCCCCCCCCCCCGATCAGGGAGGCGTCCGTTGTCACCGTGGCAACCGGGTGGGGGGGGACGTGGGATCTGCCCTGAAGAACTTGAGGGGAGGTCATCCACCAAGATAGATGCTTCTTGCATGATTGGGTCAGCAGAATACTGTGAGACATTGGGAGCTGTTGGAAGGGCCACTGAGAAAACAGCATCCACTGGAGGATCCGCATGTGAAAGCGGGCTAGGGGAAGAACTGTAATGGCAGCTGCCATGAGACCTAAAACCTTCAAGACAAACCTGGCTTTGATCCTGTCACACTGAAGAAGAATGTGAACATGTTTGCGGATATCTGATACTCTTTGCTCTGTTAGCTTCGCGGAAAGATGAATTGTGTCTAAGGTGGCGCCTATAAAGGTAATAGACTGACAAGGCAACAAGGCAGATTTTTCGAAATTTATGGAAATGCCTAGAGCTTGACAAGTATGAATGGTGTAGTCTCTGGATATGAGAAGTTGACGCCTGGTGGTAGCGGTAAGGAGCCAGTCGTCTAAATATGGAAACACCTGGAATCCTTGTCGTCTCAGATGAGCCGTGACCACTGCCATGCATTTGGTGAACACTCGAGGGGCTGTAGTGAGACCAAAGGGCACGGCTCTGAACTGATAGTGACTGGCTCCCAGCCGGAAGTGGAGGAACCTTCTGGAGCGTCTGTGCATCTTGATATGATAGTACTCATCCTGAAGGTCTATTGAGCACATCCAATTGTCCTGACCCAAGAAGGGTAGAATGGATTGAAGCGTGACCATCCGGAATTTTGTTTTGTTTACAGACTTGTTTAGTCTGCTGAGATCCAATATCGGTCTCCAGTCCCCTGTCTTTTTTGGAACCAAAAATAATTTGGAGTAGATTCTGGATCCTTGCTGGTCTGCCGGGACTGGCTGGATAGCTCTTTTTGACAGCAGCTTTGATATTTCTAGCGCTGCTTGTTCCCTTAGACCGGGTGGAACGTCTGGAAGGGGCCCTTTTGGTTGAGATGGGATGTGGACAAAGGGAATTTTGTAAGACTCAGATATAATCGACTGTACCCATTTGTCTTGAGTGAGAGAAAGCCAGGCTTCTGGATACAGTGGTAATCTTCCCCCGACTGCCTCCGAAGGTGGACAGTCGGGCAGCTCCTCGGGGATGCTGAAAAGGTTTGTCAGAGAGAGTCTCTCTGCTACCTTGATTTTGCGGACCCCCCTGTCCCTAGGGCGGCGTCTATTGCTGTTCCCCCCTCTGCCTCTAGAGGGGAACTGACTCTGTGCATCAGGCGAGACTCCCTGTGATTTGTGGAACCACATTTTTCCCCCCTTCTGACCCTTGGGATACAGTCTAGAAGGGGTAGAAAACTGGACTCCCACGGCAGAGAGAGTCTTGCCATCCTGTTCGCACCTAGTCAACGTGTCCTTCACCTGAGGTCCAAACAACGCTGAACCATCAAAAGGGGAATTGGTGAAGGACGCCTTGAAAGGGTCCGTAAAGTTACAAAGCCGCATCCAGGTGTGACGTCGCAAAGCTACACCTGTGCCAGCGGCCCTACTCGCCCCAATGGCCGCATAGGAAATAAGCCGCATGGAGGAGTTGACGACTGAATTCAGGGTTGCCAACTGGGAGTTCATTTTGTCTCGAAACCCCTCAGTTGTTGGATCCTGCAAAGCATCACCCATTTCCTTGAGCATATCTCTCTGAAGACGGGTGAAGTGACACAAGTAGTTCAGCGAACGCATAGCAAAGGTCGCTGAGGAGAACATCCGCTTACCGTACCTATCCATAGTCCTAGATTCCTTATTAGGAGGATGGATAGGTACCGAAGGGTCAGCTAATTCCTTCTTAGTGGCTGCGGCCACCACCATAGCATCAAAAGAGACGCCCTTGGATAAGAATTCTTTGTCCTTAGGAGCTGTAATAAACTTGGACGGCCTTCGTGGGGTAGGTTCCACCGTATCAGGGGCTGTCCACGCCTTCCTTGCCACCACTTCCATGAGGGGGTCAAAGGGAGAAGATACCCAGGAGGTGGAAGGGCGAGAGCCAAAAGCCTCAAGGTAGACCGACTCGTCCTCTGAAGGGTTACGGGTGGACCAGTTCCCCCTCTGTCTAAGGATCTCAATGATGTCTGAAAAGGAGACATCCTCAGAGGAGGACCGTGGGGACCCTTCCGACTCATCCAAGTCGGTATCCGAGGTGATAGACTCGGGGGAGTCAATATGCTTCCTCTTGCATTGTTTCTTCCGAGGGGGTTCCCCTGAAGGATCAGGAGAAGCCTCGGAAGAGGAGGATATTCCCAGTGGGGAAACTTGAGACGTTGGCTCTCTACGGTCTGGGACGAGAGGGTGGGTAGAGACCATCGCAGGCACTGTAGAGGGAGGAGCTGAGGGAGCCGACCGTGGAACAGACACCGGGTCTAGCACGCTCCGCATGACCTTGAAGGCGCCCCGATCAGGCAGGGCCGAAGATCCCTGCTCCGAAGAGACGAGGACTCCTCCCGGCATCGAAAGAGATGGCTCCGAGGCCGATGTTGGGGCCGAGCTTACCAGCGCCGAAGCTCCAAGAGGGAGAACGGGCTCGGACAAGGGTCCGATGCCACTCGCCCCCTCAGAGCCGACGGGGGAAGCTCGGCGCCCAGATCCCTCCAAGGAGGAGATCGGAGCCGACGATGGAGCCGAAAGTGGAAGTATCGGCTCTGACGCACCGACAGTCACGGCTCCCAGAAGCTCCGGCTCCGAACTCATGGGAATCGGAGGAGGAACTGAGGAAGGGATGGGTATAGCCACTGACCATTGAGTAGGGCTATACAGTATTTGGGCCAGTGCCTGGGACTTGAGAAGTCTGCTCACCACCCTCTCTAAGTCGTGGTCGGACAGTCTGGAGGACCGAGAGGAGTGTGACCTATGGCTCCTCTCTGATAAAAGTGGAGATCCCGGGGCCGAGTGGATAGAGCCAATGGATGGGGATCTCGACCTCTTCCTAGTAGATGGCTCCGACAAAACTATCGGAGCCATCTGAGTCTCGGACCTCTCGGCTCCAGCCGGAGCCGAGGTAACAGTTTGAATCTTCTAAACATCGGCTCCAGACAGAGTCGATGTCGAAGCAGCCTTAGAGCCACCAGCGGACGGCTCCGAAGCTGGAGCCGACGCCTTGGAAGGCTTAGAAGGTTTTCCTGACACAGTCCGGGTCAGGGAACCTTCAGGCTTTAATAAGCCTCGAAGTATCAGTTTGTTTTTGCATTCCTGCAGGACTCTTGGACTGAAAGCGTGGCAGACAGAACAAGAGTCCTGCAGGTGCAAAGGTCCCAGGCAATACACACAAGAAGTGTGACCGTCTGTCAGAGACCTTTTCTGACAGCACGAGTCACACTTCTTGAAGCCTGAGACCTTGGAGTCTTTAGACATCCTAAAGTGGCTGTAAAACACAGACACACCTTTAAAGAAAGGGGAAAACTAAGCCACTCACTCACACAATAAAGTATGACTAAGGGAAAGAAGTGAGGAGGGCCCGAAGGCCTAAGGAAATTAACAGGGGATAAACGGGAAAAACAATTAGGGGAACCCGAATGAAACTAGGGATAGATAACTAAAACACTATTTTGAGAAACTATCCTAAAGAAAAATAAGGGGATTTTAGCGTTTGACAACTATAAAAGGTCACTAACCTGCAGAGCCGGTAGAAACAAGCACCTCGCAGCTAAAGCGGCAAACGAGATCTGGGTATTTACTGCCTAGCATTGTGGGATATAGGGGAGCCTCGAGCCGGTAAAAATAGCTCTCGAGCTTTAGTATTGGCCGAGTCGGAGCCAAGGATTGGCTCCGAACCCATCCAGCAAGAATGAAGGCGAGATTGACAACTTAACATCATATGTTTACATAGATTAAAGGTGGTTGAGGAGGAGATGTATAGAAAAGGTTATGGTGGTAAAGGGGGTTAGTCGGGGTTTGTGCAAGGACAAAGCCATTGTGCTTTTAAGTGACTTTTTAGTTGATTTTTAAAGAGAGGTAATGATGAGAGAGATGTCAGTTTTGTGGGAAGTTTGTTCCAACACACACACACACACACACACATATATATATATATATATATATATATATACATATATATATATATATATATATATATATATATATATATATGATAGAAATCTGTCTGAAATGCTGGTGACAACTATGAGGATAACAGAAAAAAATGGATTATGTACCCACCTACAATTGCAACAATTTCTGTAGATATTCAACATTATTAGCAATTCACTCAGACAGCAAGGTAAAACACATCAGAGGTCAAAAATCTGCCTGATGCCTGCTACAACTGGAAGGAAGACTGCTGTTAAGGAAGACTGCTGTTATGCTATGTCAAAGTGCCAGGTTCAATTAAATTTTAAAAGGTCAAAAGTCAGCATAAGCAGTTGGAATAGAAAAATGATGGAAAAAAGGTGAAACTGGGTGAAAGTCTCAGCATCAAGAAAAGTACAGTTTTGTACCTACATAAATGTAGATGTTCATCGTGTGACACTGCTGCAGTCATTACACTTGGGTTATCCTGCCATCAGGCGGTTTCCCCAGTCGGTCTGAGTTCCAAAGTCTTGGTCCGGTGTCGGTTGCTGTCGCTTCTTCCCTGACGTCAGTGCGCCAGGGGGATATAAGATGCAGCCGACGCCATTTTCTTCAGTCTTTCTGGCCGCGCGGTGCCCGAAGCAGAAGCAGTTCGCAAGTGCCAGTCGGCCGACTCCTGAGATTTTCATACCGATGTCAGTAAAAGTTAATAATTGTATTTCTTGTGGGAAGCAAATACCTCATAAGGATTTCCACTCCTACTGTATCTCATGAATAGGCCCTGACCACGACGTCACTGGTTGTCGGTTTTGTGCTAGGTTTAACAAGCGCACTATTAAACGTCGGTTTGATTTTGCCCGACACTATTTTGGCAGAAAATTTAATTACACTATGCCGTCAGAAATTCCGACAACCACATCAAGAAAATAGTCAAGAAGAGTACAAAACAGCCAGTCTTTTGTTAGAAATGAGAAGCCAAAATACCATCAAAATGGCAATTATGCCTCCCAATCTGTTAAAACACTTTAAGGAAGGTAAACAACTTTCACGGAGGTGATGCACGACAATTTATATAAACCATCTCTCACACAGTATTAGGCAAGGCCAAAAAGAGTCAGATAGTACAGTAAGAAATTCTAGGCAGCCCAAACAGAAGCTTCACAATCTCTAGATGCCCTGAAACCAGTCCTACAGAACTTAGCATACTGAGTAGTCACAAATTCTGAGAAACCAGCAAACTTTGTGTGTTAAAGTAACCAGTATTAGAATGTGTGGCTGCTAAGTTATGCACCATAACTTCATATTTTAGCATCTCCTTTAGCAGCCTCACCTGTGAACTCCACCATCACCACTTCCAGCCAGCACTTGTAAACTGTCTCATCTGAAGCAGTCTTCCTTGGAGGAGGATAGCTTATTACTTCAGCTGTCCTCAGTGCGAATGGCACTGAAGCATGTCCAAAAAGAAAACCATCACATCTATCCCAATTCATCAAATGAATGAACTAGAGGCAATCCAGCAAAGGAAGACTTTGTTTCACAAAGTACAAAACCCACTTCCAAAAAGGTGGAAAACAGACAGACAAACAGAAGACATGAAAGGAAAGCATGCCCCCTGACTGAGATGCTCAAGAACTGCAGCACATTGGAATGGTGAGTAGCACTACTACCTCAGAGCACAAGGACGTCCAGTTCAATTCTCAGCTGGGGTGCTTTTTATGAGGACTAGGATATACTCAAAAGTCCATGTGGGGTGTCTCCAAGTGCTTTGGTTGCCCTCTGCCTCCCAAAGTCATACAGTAAATTGCCTGTTGATTTTTCAAACTGGCCAAAGGTGAGGAAAAGTTATGTACTTGCCAAAACCATAGATCAGTGTTGTCTGCCCCAGATTCTTCTTGGATCTGACTTTGGCCACATTCAAGCTATGTATCCAGTGTTCAGGCTAGGCCACTTCCCTTATCAATAAACACTCTTGTAACAAAAGTAAGCTTCCTCAGCTTGAGTTTGCCCACAATACCAGACAAAAGCAGTCCACTCTAAAATAATTAAAGACTTAGTAGAAGACCAGTCAACAGACAGAAATAAAGAAAGAAACCAGCTGTCATGCATAGGCTTGAACATAAAACCTGAAGTAACTAAATGCAGCTCACCAAGTTCACTTCCAAAATGAATGAAAAGAGCTATAAGTAAGGGGGAAGGAGGCAGGGAAGCTGAGGAAGGACAGAAGTAGATAATACAGATCTACTGTTATGGTGAGTATATAATTTTCATATTTGATGCTCTCTTCCTTCCATTCCACAATGGATCAGATAGATTTCCCAGCTACTGTAACTCTTGGGTGGTCTCACGGAAGGATATTCCAGAGCACATACAAACCAAAGGAGACTCTTGACCTACTCCGTAAATCCAATTTATAAAGAGAAATAAAATTATGAACCTTGGACCAAGTAGCAGCAGCACAAATGTCATTAAGTACCATGGAGAAAAAGGCTGTAGAAAAAGCTACACATCTTGTCAAATGAGCCCGAGGCTTTGATGTACTGACCGGACGTTGGGATATCCTTGCAGAAAACCCTTAAGGTGAAGCATACTGCAACAGTGACATGGAAGGACATCATACAAATCCAAATCAGAAATGAAAGAACAGCCAAAATTATCAGAGACATTTATTTTAGGTGCTAAGAACTGCACAATGTTTAACACAGCTCCCTTTCAGCCATTTTCCTTCATACCAAGAGATGATTCAGAAGTCAAGAAAAAAAATAAGGCTAAGAATGGACTCAAAGATTAGTTGTGTAAAAACTTACCATAATGTTTTCTCTGTTGCAATATTCTTTACATAAGGAAGTTGCATGCTCAGGTGACTCGACGCCGGCCAGTATAGCAAAGTCTTTTACTACAATGCGGTGCGCAGTCCATCTGGATGTAGGCTACTACTGGAAGTAGGCCATAAAAATGACGTATGTGAGCACCATCCTCAGAACTGAAGCCCCAAGCAGAGAGACAGTCCAAAGGCTAGAGATTCAGTATATCTAAGAACAGAAGAAAGTGGGATAGAATACTACAACAGACAAATGTTATGGCAAGTACTTGCATAACTAATCTATGTCCTTCTATTCATATGGCAAGTTTTACACAACTAATCTATGTCGTTCTATTCATCTATTGCAGTATTCTTTACATGATGGCAAATACCAAAGCTCATGTGAAGACGGAGGTGGAGTTAGTGGAAGAATTTCCCAGGAAACCATGAAGAATGGCCCTGGCAAACCCAGCCCGGGATCCAGAAATGGAATCCAGTTTGTATTGCTGGGTAAAATTGTGGTCAGATGTCCAAGTTGCTGCTTCTAGAATAGAGTTGGTGCCAGCCCCTGTGGAGGACACTGTTCTTGTAGAGTGAGCCTTGATCAAACAGGGAAGGGATTTTCCATGGTAGGCACAACAGAAAGAGATGGATTTTGAGATCCAGTTGGAGATGTTTTGTTTGGATACAGGCAATCTCAGAGCCCTGGGGTGGAAAGACACAAACAGCTAGTCAACTTTTCTTGTAGGTTTAGTTTTGTGAAGGTAAAACCTGAGTTTGTGAAGGATCCTCTCACTGCTCTTTTGGAGAGAGGGGGAAAAGGTTGGCACGTGAATGGCCTGGTTTAAGGACAACTCATTAACTTCTTTGGGCATGAAGGACAGGTTGGTGTGAAGGGAAACCCCATCTTTGTGGAAGACCAAGGAGGGAGAAGCCATCATGGCCTGGAGCACAGAGACCCGCCTGTCAGAAGTTATAGCGACCAGCAAGACAGTTTTCCAGGTGCAGTACTTGAGGGAGCTACAGGAGGCTAGCTCGAAAGGTGCTAGGGTCAGTTTTTCTAGCACAAAGTTAAGATTGGGGGTGGAGGAGGTCTCCTGGGAGGTCTAATGTGGAGGATGCCTTTGAAAAACTGTTTGGCCTCAAATCTGGAAGTTAAAGGAAGTGAAAGGGGGGTTGGGAGGGTGGCCTAATGGTTAAGGTGTTTGCCTCACAAACGCAAGATACAGGGTTTGAGTCTCACACGGGATAATTGGCTACGCTTAAAATGGCTAGCAAGGGCAGTTAGCTTAGTACTACTCTATGAGCCTATGAACATGCAGAGAGAGCTGACAAATGTGCTTTTATTGAAGAGTAAGCCAAACCAGCATTGAGCAATTCACACAGATGAAAAAACCAAAGGGAGATCCACTGTTAGTGAGTCCAGGTTTCTAGCAATACACCAAACAGAAAATCTCTTCCATTTGGAAAGGTAAGATTTCCTCATATTGGGTTTCCTGGTCTCCTGCAGGACTTGAAGCAGATCCTCAGAGAAACGGTGTCTAAAGGGTATCAGGGCTCTATCACCACAGGGTCAGTGGAAAAGTTTACAGGTGTAGGTAGATGAGGGAGGCCTTGTTCTGTCTGAACAAGTTCACTCTGTGAGGTAACTTGTGATGATTGCCCTTGGCTATGTGCAAAATGGGGAACCAGTGCTGTCTTGGCCAATAGGCAGTCACCAGCAAGATTTTCAATCTGTCCTGTTGAATCTTCAGCAGGATTTTCAGAATGTGTGGCAGGGGAGGGAATACATAAAGAAACTTCCTCTTCCATAAAACTGATGGGGTGTCCACTTTCCATGCTTGAAGATGTGGTTCTCCAACACAAAATTTTAGAAGTTGTTTGCTCAAAGGGGAGGCAAAAAGGTCTATTTGAGTTAAACTCCACTGATGGACTACGTCCAGGAACACATCCCTCTGAAGCATCCATTCATGGCCCTGTGTTGCAAACCTGCTCAGTGTGTCTGCCACAGAGTTCTGGTTGGAAGGGATGTAGACCGCCTCTAGAGAAATTTGAAGTTAGCATGCTAGTTCCCAAACTTGTAATGCTAATCTGCACAGCAGGAAGGAAATTGTCCCCCCCACACTTATTTACATTCCACAGAAAGTACAGTAGTGTACACTTACCATAAATGTGGATGTTCAAGTGTATTCACTTGTTGCAGTCATTACATTTGGGTAATCTGCTGGCAGGTTGCCTTCAGTCGGCCTGATTAACAAAGTCTTGGGTCCTGCGTTGGTTGCTGTCCCTTCTTCCAAGACGTCAGGTCGTCAGGGGTATAAAACATGCCGCCAACGCCATTACATCAGTTTTTCTTGCCCCAGATGTCAGGTGCCCCCTAAATGGGGAGCAAATAAAATTAAAAACACAAAAAATATGCCTCCAATCCCAAAAGTAAATACACCAAAAGGGCTTTTAAGCATAGTGAAAGAAAGTAGAGGTATAGCCATAGAAAAAATAGGGGGCTGGAGGGAGGGTAACCAGGACTGCAACAGTGAATACACTCGAACATCTACATTTATAGTAAGTGTACACAACTGTACTATGTTCTTCGTCTTTCACTGTTGCAGTCATTACATTTGGGTAGATTCCCAAAGCTATGGTTGGGTGGAGGGAATTATACAGCATTAGGACCAACTATAAGGCCCTGCATGACAGCAGTGGCAAAGCCTGCTCTGGATTTAGAGAAAAAAGGTAAATGGTAATGTTTGCTGCATGTATGAACTGAGCTCCAGGTAGCAGCTTCTAGAATGTCCCTGGTAGGAACACCTCTAAGAAAGGCTGTAGAAGTAGATGCAGCCCTGGTGGAATGGGATCTGATCCCCTGGGGGATAATTTTTCCATGGTGCATATAGCAGAAATGAATACAATGGCTTATCCATTTGGAAATAGTTTGCTTTGAAATAGCCTTTCTCTCTGCCCCTGCAGCAAATGCCACCAGTAGTTGTTCAGATTTTCTTTGAGATTTTGCCCTGTTTAAGTAAAATCTAAGTTGTTTGGGACATCCATAGAATGTAGAATACGCTCCCCCTTGTTCTGTGGATTGGGAAAGAAAGTTGGCAAATGAATGGTCTGATTAAGAGCTACAGTGGATACCACCTTAGGCATGAAGGATGGATTGGTCCTGAGAGATACTGTGTCCGCATGAAAAATGATGAAAGGCTCCACTGCCATAAGAGCCTGTAATTCGGAAATCCTTCTAGCTGAAGTGACTACTAAAAGGAAAGCTGTTTTCCAGGAGAGAAATTTTAAGTCTGCAGTAGCAGCTGGCTCGAAAGGAGAGAGAGAGAGTTGAGTTTCTCCAATACAAAACTGAGGTCCCAGGCAGGGGTTGGAGCTCTCCTGGGTGGTCTTAAGTTTTTGGCCCCTCTGAGATGCTGCTTTAGCAGAGGATGAGAGAAGATGGGAGGTTCTGTGTTGTAATGAGCTGAAATGGCTGAGGCATGGATTTTTACGGAAGAGAAGGACAGGCCCTTGTGAAGCATCTCAGTTAAGTATTGTAAAATCTGAGGGATATTGGGTACTGCTGTGCTTATCCCTTGAGAGTGATTCCAAGGCACAGAATTTTTTTCCATTTTTCAGCATAAGATTTTCTAGTACTAGGCCTTCTTGCCTCCAAAATGACATCAATCACAGGTTTGCTGAGGGATGCTAAGGGTGAATTTACGTGATTAGCCAAGCTGCAAGATTAAAAGTTTGGAGCTGAATGTGCAGAATTTGGTTGTTCTGCTGAGACAGTAAGTAAGGTTTCTGAGGCAGTTGCCACGGTGGATGGTGTGACACATTGCGCAGGAGTGGGTACCAGTGTTGTCGAGGCCAGTCTGGAGCAATCAAAATCATTTTTGTTTTGTCCTGTTTGACTTTTAGTAGAACTTTGGAGAGCAAAGGCAGAGGGGAAAGGCATAGACGGATAGGTTTTTCCAGCTGAAGGATAGAGCATCCACTTGCCAGGCTTTTTTGTGGTGAGTTCTTGTGCAGAATTTGTCCAACTGATAGATCTTTTTGCCTCACTCCAGAACTATGTCTGGACTCCCCCAATTGCATGTCAACATATTGAAAATCCGTGGTTCCAGTTTCCATTTGTGTGGGTCCATGAGATTTCTGCTTAATTCATCTGCCAGAGTATTCAGCTTTCCTGGCAGGAATTGAGCTTGTAGTTGTATTTGATAGGTCAAGGCTGTGTTCCACAATGCCATGGCTAGTCTGCAAAGGGGGTAGGAGTGTGTAACCCCCTGCTTGTTTATGTATCACATAACCGTGGCGTTGTCTGTCTATCATTAATTGTCCTGGATGAAGGTAGTCCTTGAAGGCTGTCAGTGCATTCTGTACAGCTAGCATTTCTTTTTGACTGACAAGAAGGTGCATTTGATTTGGGCTGTACAAATGAAAATCCTTATGAGGTATTTGCTTCCCACAAGTAATGCAATTATTAACTTTTACTGACATCGGTAAGGAGCAAGAAAAAGTTTCCCTAACGGAGTACTTAACTTTTTAGTTGAAGACTTCGGTTCTGAAACTCGAAAATGAAAATTTCAGGAGTCGACCAACCGGCACTTGCGAACTGCTTCTGGCACCGCGCGGCAAGAAAGACTGATGTAATGACGTCGGCTGCATGTTTTATACCCCTTACGACTTGACGTCATGGAAAAAGGGACAGCAACTGACGCAGGACCCAAGACTTTGTTAATCGCAATGACTGCAACAGTGAAACATGAAGAACATCTGAAAGTGCTGATTGCCTGCTCTGAAAAGCAGGAATTTTCTGCACGAAGCAGCTGAAGATGCTGAGAAGTGATTTAGTTTCTTGCTCCACTTGGAGGGCTTCGGTTGAGGGGTTCAGGATTGCCTGTGAACAAAGACCTGTTTCCCAGGATAGTTCCTGTGAACTTTGGGGACAAGAGAGACCAGAATATGTTTGAGGTCTTTAAATTCCTTGCTCTTTTCCTGCAGGGACTTGAAAAGTTCAGCAGATGGTTTACCAAATAAGGTTGTGTTGTCAAGGGAAGCATCCATGAACTTTGCCTTGATGGCCTCAGGAAGGGGTTAAAGCCTCAACCACGCTAACCTTTTTAAAGCTGAGGAAAAAGCTGCAGCTCTGGAGACAGCCTCAACTGCATTATAGCTGCATTTGACAGTGTCGGGCCACTTGAGAGGATGCATAATAAGGGAAGGTGACAAGGCTTTATTCGCTGAATCTGACATGTCAAGTACTATTTTGGACACTTGAGCCATGAGTTCCATGGAATATTTAGTCATGTGGGTTTGGAAAGTCAAAGCCTTGAAGGCTAAAGTTGTTGAGGTGTAGATTTTCTTCCCTAACATCTCAAACTGCCTACTGTCCTGGTTCGAGGGGAGAAGAGAAAGTACAGGTTTGTACCTACCATAAATGTAGATGTTCGAGTGTATACCCTGCTGCAGTCATCACACTAGGGTTATCCTACAATCAGGCGGTCCCCGCAGTCGGCCTGAATTCCAAAGTCTTGGTCCGGCGTTGGTTGCTGTCGGTTCTTCCCTGACGTCAGTGCGCCAGGGGTATATCACAGGCATCCAATGCCATTTTCTTCAGTTTTTCTTGCCCCAGATGTCAGGTGCCCCTAATAGGTAGGCAAAATATATATACATATAGCTATATAAAAATAAAACAAAACCTTTAGGCACAAGCAAATACACCACAGAGGTAATATAGAATAGAGTGGTAGAGATAAGTTCAGCTAGTTCAGAGGGGATGGAGGGAGGGTAACCTGGACTGCAGCAGGGTATACACTCGAACATCTACATTTATGGTAGGTACAAAACTGTACTATGTTCATCGTGTTACCCTGCTGCAGTCATCACACTTGGGTAGAATCCCAAAGCTAAGAATGGGTGGTGGAGTCAAACAGGGTTAGAGGAGGCTAGAAGGCCATGCAAAACTGCAGTGGCGAAGCCAGCTCTAGTCTTAGAGTAAAAGTGGTAAGTGGTAATGTTTGGTGAAGCTGTGTACTGAACTCCAAGTTGCAGCTTCCAGAATATTCTTGGTTGGCACCCCCCTGAGGAATGGTTTTAGATGTAGCTGCTGCCCTGGTAGAGTAGGGCCTTATGCTACCCGGAACTGGTTTTCCAAGGTGGGTGTAGCAAAAACGTATGCAATGTCCTATCCATTTGGAAATGGTCTGTTTTGAGATACCCTTTCCTTGTGATGCTGTAGCATAGGATACAAAAAGCTGGTCAGATTTTCTGAAACCCTTAGTTTTATCCAAGTAGTAACGTAGCTGCCTGTGAATGTCCAAGGAATGTAGGAGTCTTTCTCCTTTGTTCTGTGGATTTGGAAAGAAGGCGGGTAAATGGATGGTTTGATTTAGAGCCACACTGGATACCACCTTAGTTATAAAGGAGGGGTTAGTTCGTAGAGAAACTCTATCTTGATGAAAAATGAGGAAAGGCTCTACTGCCATTAGTGCCTGAAGCTCTGAAACTCTTCTCGCTGAAGTAATTGCTAGCAGCAGGGCAGTCTTCCATGATATAAACTTTAAGTCAGCTGAGAAAGCTGGCTCAAAAGGAGGTAACGTAAGTTTTTCCAGAACAAAGTTGAGGTCCCAAGTAGGTTTTGGTGCTCCCCTGGGAGGCCTAATGTTTTTGGCCAATTTGAGAAACTGCCTTAGGAGTGTATGTGAAAATAAGGGAGGATCCGTGTTGTAGTCAGCTGAAATAGCGGAGGCGTGGATTTTAATAGATGAAAAAGAAAGCCCTTTGTATAACATCTCAGTTAAATATTGCAAAATCTGAGGTATGTCAGGCTGAAGGGTATTTTGGCCTTTAGCTTGGTTCCAGGCACAAAACCTTTTCCATTTGTCTGAGTAGGCTTTCCTGGTGCTGGGCCTCCTGGCCTCCAGAATAACATCCATAACAGCTTGTGAGAGAGGAGCTGGCTGGTTGCTTAGGTGATTTGCCATGCAGCCAAGTTTAAGGTTTTGAGTTGGCTGTGTAGAATCTGATTGTCTTGCTGTGTGAGCAGGTGGGTAATTTGTGGTAGAATCCATGGTGGGCCCTGGGCCATATTCCTTAATAGTGGGTACCAGTGCTGGCGTGGCCAGTCTGGGGCAATGAGTATCATTCGGGGTCTCTCCATCCTGACTTTCAGCAGCACCTTTGTGAGAAGGGGTAATGGAGGAAAGGCATATACCGTCAGCATTTTCCAACTGAATGAGAGTGTGTCCACTTTCCAAGCTTGATGGTGAAAGGTCCTTGTGCAAAATTTTGTTAGTTGATAGTTTTGGGGGTTGGCAAATAGGTCTATGTCTGGGAGCCCCCATTTTTGAGTTATTATTGCAAATACTTGTGGATCCAGTTTCCACTCGTGGGGATCCATGATGTTTCTTGCTTAGGTAGTCTGCCAATGTGTTCTTTTTTCCTGGCAGGAATTGAGCTTGTAATTGAACTTGGTAAGCCAGTGCTGTGTTCCACAAGGTCATTGCTTGCCTGCATAGAGGGTAGGAGTGTGTACCCCCTTGCTTGTTTATGTACCACATTACTGTGGTGTTGTCTGCCCTTATGATAAGCTGTCCTGGATGCAAGAGGTCCTTGAAGGCTGTCAGAGCATTTTGTACAGCTAGCATTTCTTTTTGATTGATGTGCAGATTCCTTTGATCTGCAGTCCATATGCCTTGAATGCACCATCCTGCCATGTGTGCCCCCCAGGCATAGTTCGATGCATCTATTGTCATAGTTTGCCTGGCTGGGGGTAAGGTGAAAGGCTGACCCTTGCTGAGGTGACATGCCTGTGACCACCATAGAAACTCCTGTTGACGGCAGGGAATGAGAGGTATCATTGTTTCCAAGCTGTGGCTGTGTTGAGTCCATACGCTTTTTAGGTACCATTGTAATTTCCTCATATGCAGTTTTGCAAATGGTATTAGTAGTATGCAAGATGCCATGAAGCCCAAGGCCTGCAGAATTTTTCTTGCAGGGAGTTGGGTCTTTGTTGCCATTGCTCTGAAGTATTGAGTTAATTGTAGTTGTTTGTCTGGCGTCAGATAAGCCATCTGAGCCATTGTATTCAAGCTGGCACCCAGGAATGTCATATTTTGTGAGGGCACTAGTTTTGATTTCTTTTCTTTTACTGTGTACCCTAGGCAACTCAGAAGATGTTTTACAAAAGCCAGGTGTTGTAAGAGAATGTCCTTGCTTTCTGCTTGGATGAGGCAGTCGTCCAGGTATGGGTATATTTGAAGTCTTCTTTGTCTGCAGTATGCAATTACTGGTGCCAGGCATTTTGTGAAGACCCTGGGTGCAGTAGATAAGCCAAAGGGCAGTGAAGAGACTTGGTAATGGGTTGAACCTGCCATGAAAAGGAGGTATCTTCTGCAATTTTGTCTGATAGGGACATGCAGGTATGCCTCCTTGAGGTCCAACGTTACTAGCCAAGCTTTCTTGCCTAACATGGGAAGAAGCTGCTGTAGTGTTAGCATCTTGAATTTGGGTACTTGCAAGAAGGTGTTTAAAATTGAAAGGTCCAGAATGGGTCTCCGAGCATTGTCCTTTCTGGGGACTAGAAAGAGCCTTGAGTAAAATCCTTGGCCTTGCTCCTGTGTAGGTACCAGTTGAATGGCTCTCATGTCCATGAGAGCTGTAATTTGTTTTTGTGCCTCTGCCCATTGATTCTGTGGCAGGTTAGGCATTCCTTTTATCCTTGGCAAGGTGTGGAAATGGAATCTGTAACATTGTGAGATAAGGTCTAGGACCCATTTGTCCTTTGTGACTAACCGCCAGTTGTCTGCAAAAAGTACTAATTTTCCTCCCAAGGGAGCTGCCAAGAGAGTTTTGCTTGGCAGTTTGAGGTATAAGTCATTGTGTTTGCCTTCTAGTAGTTTGTGGCCTGTCTTCTCCTCCCTTCTGTGTTGCAGTGCCCCATTGGCGAGGTTTGTAAGGGATTTGTGCTTGTTCTCTGCCCCTTGGGCGTCTGTATTTACCCCTCTGTGGTCTGTCAGAAGCTGGAAAGGACCAATTTTTTGTTGGCCAATTTCTGCTGAAGCGTGGGGGCTGTACTTGTAAGAAATCTTTGACCGTCTGCATAGATTTTGCCTTATCCTCCATTTTCTTTAAAACCTCCTCTGCTTTAACCCCAAATAAGACATGCTGCTGTAAGGGTACATCTAGTAACTTTCCTTTAATATGATCAGGCAGAGATTGTTCCTTAAACCAAGCATGCCTACGTATAACAGACCCAGTAACAGCTGCTCTACAGGAAGCTTCCAAGGCATCAAAACCACATTGTAAAGTATGTTTGCCCACCTGTTCAGCTGCATACAACAGATCCTGCATTTCCCTGAATTCAGACTGTTGAGGGTGCGTGCCCATCTTTTGTTTTATTTGAGACATTAGGAATTGCTGGTATTTAAGCATGTGAAACTGACAATTTAGTGCTCTCATAGCTAGAGTAGCTGAGGTGTAAACCTTCTTCCCCCACCTATCTAGTGCTTTGGAGTCCCTTTCAGAGGGTACAGGATTTTTATCCATAGAAGCCTTAGCCCCCTTGGGACCCTGGGAGATTGTCTCTGGATCAGCAACAGGGCTTTTGTATAGGAATTTGTGAGAGTCAGGCACTCTATAGTATCTATCTGGTTTGGCTGGAGCAGGAGGCAGAGAATCTGGATTTAGACTAGATTCTAAGAAAACATCATCCACAATGTCTAAAACTGGGGGGATAGCAAGGGGTCTGTGCTGGGGGAGTAAAAGAAACTCTCAGAGCCTTTTCTTTGAGTCGTAGTAGTCCTGACCTTCCCAGTGGAAATGTTCCCTCATGGTATGTAAGGTTTCCCCAAAGGAATAATCTTCAGGGGGAGAAGCTGAGGGAATGGAGTCTTCAGCATCAGAATCTTCATAAGGGGGAAAGGAGTAATCCTGTTCCTCAGAGGAGCCTGAGGAAACAGACACTTGATCAGAGGAGGCATAATCCTCGTCTTGTCTAGGCCTTTTGTCGGGGGGGGGGGTTGGGAACCCCTGATCAAAGAAATGAAATCTTCAGCCATTTCAAGCATCTGTTTCTTAGGCATAGGGCCTTGACCTGGAGACTGAAGAGTAGGCTTTTTTGGTTTTAGAGGAGTCTTAAGCTTAGCATAAGATTTTATGGTGAGAGTAGTCGGTCTGAAGACACCTTCAGAAACCGAAGGTGTTTCTACAGCACCGGCTTCTCCTACTGCAATGTCGTCGGTGGGGCCTAAAGAAAATGGCTGCGTCGGCCTAGAACTCTCTTCTGGAGAATCCGAAGTGGTCTGGGGATCTAATTCAGCGGTAGCCAGGGGCTGCGCAAGCGCCTCACTTAAAACCGGAGAACCGGCGACCGGCCCAGCTGAGGGCTCGGAGTCTGGTTTGGATCTAGGCTGCCTTTCTTTATTTTTGCGATTTTTATGCACGCCAGTAGTCGGTTGCTCCGACAGCATAGTGTAATTAAATTTCCTACCGTAGTGTCGTGCGAAATCAAAGCGTCGCTTAACAGTTCGCTTATTGAACCTAGCACAAAACCGACGTGGTCTGGGCCTAGGCAAGGTATACAAAAAGAATGAAAGTCCTTATGAGGTATTTGCTTCCCACAAGAAATGCAGTTGTTAACTTTTTCTGACATAGGACTGAGGCAAGAAAAGGTTCCCCAACGGGGTACTTAGCTTTGAAGACTTCGGACTGAAACTCGATTCGAAAATCTCAGGTGTCGGCCGACCGGCACTTGCGAACTGCTTCTGCTTCGGGCACCGCATGGCAAGAAAGACTGAAGAAAATGGCATCGGATGCCTCTGATATACCCCTGGCGCACTGACGTCAGGGAAGAGGCGACAGCAACTGATGCCGGACCAAGACTTTGGAATTCAGGCCAACTGCGGGACCGCCTGACGGCAGGATAACCCTAGTGTGATGATTGCAGCAGAGTAACACGATGAACATCTGGAATGAAGGGATCTTGAAACCTTATCAGAGGCTACAGAGATGACAGAGGGATCTGCGACAGGGTGTTTAAAAAAGAAATTACAGTCCTGAAGCACTTTGTAATATCTATCCAATTTCTTAGGGGTTGGAGGCTGTGATTCAGGGTGTACGGACGTGGAGGCAAATGCATCCATAAAGACACAGATTACAGGAGGGACAGCTGAAGGACTAAGGGTCTCCACCTGGAGGAGGTCATTTTATCTCTTTTGTACCATCAATATTCGAGAGCTGTCCCACTTAAAGTGGTCTCTCATTTCTGAAAGGGTTTTACCAAATGAAATCCCCCCAAAGGGGAGTGTGTCCCATTGGAGCCTTCCTCTGGGGAAGCACAGTCCAAAGGGGAATGAATCTGGGAGAAGTAAGTTAAAACATCACTGTCCTCATCAGAGAAGAATCTTCCTCTGAGGTAGATTGTGGTCTGACCCGTTTTTGGGGGGAGGTGGCTTACCACTCCCTGTTTTTGAGAAGTGAGCACTCCATTGTTTAGATCTCTGCATACCCTGAGACAGTAGTCTTGGTGGTCTGTTGCCCCTGGGTTTGGCCTGAGAAGGCCTGGGAGGGACTGGAAAGGACCATTTTTTAGAAGACCAATGCCTACTGAATCTAGGTGGCTGTACCTGTAAGAAAGCTTTAACAGTTTGCATATATTTAGCTTTTTCCTCCATCTTTTTAAGAACAACTTCTGTTTTTGTGCCAAACAAACGTTCTTGGATTAATTAGTAATTCTGCATTGACATGGTCAGGCAAGATTGGCTCCTTCAGCCAAGCATGCCTTCTCAGTACAGACGCAGTGACAGCAGCCCTGCAAGATGCTTCTAAGGCATCAAAACCACACTGCAAAGTATGTTTACTAACTTGGTTTGCAAAATGCATTAACTCTTGTAAATCTTTATTTTCTGTACAATCAGGAAGTAACAACATTGTTTGTTTAATTAGTTCCATAATATACTGCTGGTACTTCAACATGTGAAACTGGCAATTTAAAGCCCTGATGGGAAGAGTTGCAGAGGTATATACCTTCTTACTTTATCTGAAGGGGTAGGGTCTTTGGCTGTAGTAGCCTTAATACCTTTAGGTCCCCAGGAAATGATCGCTGGATCTGCAGTGGGATTCTTAAAAAGAAATTTGAGAGACTCAGGTACTCTGTAGTTCCTGTCAGGCTTTCTAGGAGCTGGTGGTAAAGCATCAGGAGTAAGACTGGATTCCATGAAGACATCATCTACAGTATCCAGGACAGGGGGTATAGCTAGAGGCCTGTGCTGAGGCAATTCTCTGAGTCTCTTTTTGGACTGTGGATAGTCCTGGCATTCCCATGGGAAATGCTCTCTTAAGGTAAGCGAGGTTTCACCAAAAGAAAAGTCCTCTGGAGGGGTGGCAGAGGAAATGCAATCCTCTGCATCTGAATCCTCATAGATAGATAAGGGTATGTCCTGGTAATCAGAGGGATCAGAGTCATCGGACTCAGGGTCTGAAGAATCAGAAGGAAAATCAATTCTTTGTCTTTTAGAGGGGGAAGGCTGGCTTCCCCTAATTAAGGTTATAAGGTCTTCAGCCATTCTAAGCATTTGTTTCTGTGGCATAGGAGATTGAGAATGCGCTTTGGTCGTCGGTTTTCTAGGCGTAGTGTGAACTCTGGGCCTGAGAAATTCGGTAGTTTTAGTCAGAAATTTAAGTAGTCTGTTTAATACGAACATTGGAAGGTCGGAATACACCCTCAGAAGCCAGTGCCTGCACAATGGCTCCTGACCCATCCAAGGTAGAGTCATCCACAGGTTCCATAGTCAAAGAAGCATCTCACGACATAACGATTCCGAAAGGGTCTCAGCAGAGGGCGGTGAATCTGCAGAAGCAGGTATCAGGGGCTGCGAAGGCGCCACACTGAGTACCGGCGGACTGGCAACTAGCTTAATGGAAGCATCGTCGGCTGTTTCGGCCCTATGCAGTCTGTCTTTATCCTTATGTTTTTTTGGAAGAGCGGTAGTCGGGATGGCTTATCGAAGCCATTTTGGCATAAGAAGAATGAGTGAAAGAATTTAGCGACAAAGATAGCCTGACGATGAAAAGTTCAGGTGTTAAACAAGGCGCAAAACTGACAGCGAGGAACGTCGTGGTCTGGGCCTAAACAGGCGATGCAGTAAGAATGAAAATCTCTCTGAGGTATTTGCTTTCCACAGGCAAGACAATTGTTAACTTTTTCTGACATCGGTTAGAACAAGAAAAAAGGATCCCTGACGGGGTACTTGGCTTTAGAAGACTTCAGGTTTGAGACTCAAAAAAAGAAAATTTCAGGTAGCGGCTGACCGGCACTTGCTAACAACTTCTGCTTTGGGCTCCTGCGCTGAAAGAAAAGCTGATGTAATGGCGTCGGCTGCATGTTTTATACCCCTGACGACCTGACATCACGGGAGAGGCAACAGCATCTGACACAGAAATCCCATGACTCTGGTATTCGGGCCGACTGAGGGCTACCTGCTGGCAGACAACCCAAGTGTGATGACTGCAACAGTAAAACACAAAGAATATCTAATCTGATTAATTATAAATACAAAAATATTATACAATGTAAAGCAGCTTCAAATTTAATTCAACTAACTGCCACCATTTTTGCTTTGAGGGATATGTATGGATCCTCCAAGATGGCCAATGCATACTTCCTCTTAACAGGTCTTGAAACGGGTGCCTTCCATTAACTCTGAATATCTAACCCAAGCTTTCTCAAGAAAGAGAAATCCAGAATAAGCTACTTCAACTCTTCCATGATGGATGGAAGGCTATACCATATCATGCAGCAAAGAGACTTTACAGACTGTGTTGCTCCAATCACAGCATGATCAAAGTCAAGCATACAATAGGGAAAAATGGAGTTTTCTTTAGGTAGACTGTAATCCTAGACTATGGAAATCATGCCAGAACAATGCAGTCTTGTCCACCAGAAAGACGTGTAATTAGGACAGGTGAAACAGAAGGACGAAGAGCACATAGTCGCAAAGTAAACATTTTTGCCCACCTTACTCAAAGCCTTGTACTTTGCCCATTGCCAAGGTGAAAAATAACTGTGGTCTCCAGGATCTATGAAGCCCTAGACAAATCATAAAGTAATTTGCTGTAAGATGACTGGAAACGATCACTCAATTCTCATGGGGTTTAACTGAGGCATAAGACTTCTGGGTGCTTCCAGGTTGTAAAAAAAGAATAATTCATGACAACTTTCACAGAAAATAACCTAGGGCTCTTCATCCTTCTTTCCAAAATACTGTCCAAGTCCCTTGTTGAGAAAACAGAGGAAACAGTTCAGTTCAAAAAAGACTTGGAACAGTCCGATCTTTTCATCATAACAGAGATTATCTGGTGTACGGGGGTGGGGAGCCTCATTATCCATGTCAGTCTCACTAAGTACTTATGCCTCCTTGACTATTGTAGTTAGGGGAAAGAAAGGGGTGGCAAAGAAACCTCTTGCACAAGTTAACTCTAGTAGGAAAGGCCCATGTTCACACCACCACTTCAACAGCCAGGAGTAATGAAAAGGTAGACACGAAGAATGGAGTCAGATCCTCAGGATGAGAGAACGCATACACCAGTGGTAATGTCAACACGATAAAAGGGCCTATGCAGAGCTTTGTTCCAGCTCAGAAGCACATCTCTTAATGGTACAAACAGCGTTTGTACATTCAACAGCCACTTGATTACAATAGGACTACTGGATGCATTAGGACAGCAGGAGTGACCTTCATACTCACTGGTGAGTAAATGATTCATGGGAAGGGGAGGTAATGAAGCAGCCCCCCCCCCCCCCGCAAAAGTACAACCTCTGCATCACTGAAAGAGGGGATTAGGTGCCTATTCTACAAGAAACAAGCTGACTGATCAACTCCATCACACTGTACAGGGAAGAAAAACCCTGGACCTCCCTAAAGCACCTGTCTAGAGGATTACTTCTCCTACCTGGACTTTACATATATGCCAGACACAAGTCTGATCCCTTGTTATCTGACTGAGAACTCATTCTAGATACCAGATACACTGATAATGGCCTAAAACAAAGAATGCCTGACAGAAGTGCTGGCAAGCTAATACTAACAACTTGCAAGCTGGAGGGCCTATCAGTTACCAGGATGACTAAGTGACTGATACTGGCAGTCCTTTCACTGAGGAGGGTGACTGTTTTTATTTTTATTTTTTCTTCCAATACTTTTTTTATCCCTTGCTGCCTGTCAACCATCAGCTCCCCAGAAGCAAATTACCTATTTACTCCTACATGGTACTTCAAATCAAAAAGAAAATCAACCCCTTTTTCCCCCATTTTCAAACATGAAATTGGGGTGTTGCACTGACTGTCACCACATCTGTCAATTCAAAGCCTGTCTTCTCTAAATCATTTCTCATACAATTCACCCATCTCATTTGCTACATTCTCTTCATTTCAGTGACTCTTCTTTCAGTCACAAATCTCCTTTACCAATTTTTCTTGTACTTTCCAGCAAATGTGCCAGAACCACCATAATCAGTTATCTTTGACCTTAACTCTACCTGGAGTTGCTTTCAATTTTGCTCTAATACTGCTATTTTCTTGTCTGTCCCACAGTATGCTTCCCCCCATCTCAAGCACTTAATTTCTACTACCTCTAACTTCCTCAACTGCTCTGCTTTCACAGCACAGCTTTCTGTGCCATACAGTAGTAATGGTCACACTCACTGTTTTGTACACCCTACATTTTCAACTTCTTTGGCATTCTTCTGTCACACACTTCCCCTGACACTGTGCTAGCTGACTGCAGCCTCTATGATTACATTATTTTGCCTCTAACTCAATTTTCAGCTGCTCCCAATTTCCCTCATTTGCTATCCTGACAACTATCTTGCATGTTCTCAGTGTCATCCCCAGTGCCTTCAGTTTTGTATTCCATTATCATTTGCTGATGATCCTGTTCAGAGTCTGCTTGTAATGCCAAACCATCTGCATACAGTAGCATTGTCGTTCTGCCTCTTCCAACCTATTAACTAATGTAGTCCATCATCAGTATGAACAGCAGTGGGATCAGGGATGAACCCTTGTGCACAATTCACTCTTAGTGAGAACCCCTCTGAGAGTCTCACTGTTCACATTTGTGTTAACGGGTCTTTGTACATCTGCTGTACCAATTTTACCATTGTTTCTGATACTTCAAACCATTACAAGACTGCCCAAATTAGTTTTCTAGGAACCTTGTCAAATACTTTCTTCAAGTCTAGGAATGCCCAGTTGGACTTTTTCCTTATCTCTAGCTTCTAGTCTACAATCTCACAGCAAACACTGGTGCAGAGGTGCTACATCCTGATTCAAATCTAAACTGCTCATCTCATCTCCCATCTTACTTTCTATTACTCAGCGTCTTCGCTTGTCAGTCACCCTCTTCAGCACTTAATGTAGTAAGACAAGATTAATGCTTCTATAGTGCCCACAGTTGTGAATGTCTCATATGACCTTGTACACTGGCACTACAATGCTTATTCAACAAGAAACTTATTAATAATAAAAAGAATAGTTGTATAAAATCTTACCATAACCACAGATGTCCTTCTCTTCCATGTTGCAGTATTCTTGGTATGTGTACCTCAGGCAACCCATACGTCAGCTCCTATACAAAAGTTCAGCTTGGCTGTTGTAGTTGTGTGGGATGTCACACGTAGGGCCATCAACCAAGAGCCTTAAATGTGATGTCTGCACGCACAGACCTCAGAACTTGAAAGGCCAGCAGGACTGTCGAAATAAGAGTAGCAAGTGATGTCAGCCATAGGATCAAAGAGCCATTTAGTGGTTAAATTGGTCATAAGGTAGGTTATAACCACCAGGAGACGTAAGACAGGTCAATAATGAGAGAGAGAATAGAGAAGGAGGGATTAGGTGCGTGGGAAGGAATACTGCAACATGGAAGAGAAGGATATCTATGGTTATGGTAAGATTTTACACAACTATTCTATGTCCTTCTATTCCTATGTTGCAGTATTCTTGGTGTGGGACAGTATTACAGCTTAGATGGAAAGAAGGGAGGGAGGGAGAATGTAGAAGTGGCTGATTCCACAAAGCCCTGGAGAATTGCTCTTTCAAAACCTGCTTGTTCTCTGGAGACATTGCCTAGCTTGTAGTGATTGGTGAAAGTGTGAATGGTGGACCATGTGGCTGCTTCCAGGATGGATGCAGCGTCCACGCCTTTTAAGGCGGCTTTGGAGGCTGCCACTGTCCTGGTGGAGTGAGCCTTTACTCCATGTAGGAGTTGTTTGCCATGGTGTGAGTAACTTAGGCAAACGTTTTTTTTCTAATCCAACATGCAATGGTTTGTTTGGAAACTGCCTTGCCCAGGGTGCTGGGGTGGAAGGAAACAAAAAGCTGATTGGATTTTCATATAAATTTGGTTTTGTCTAGGTAAAACCTTAGCTGTCTGCATACACCCAAGGGAGTGGAGTATTCTCTCACTTTCATTGGTGGGAGAGGGGAAGAAGGTGGGTAGAAGAATAGGCTGGTTTAAGAACAGATCATTGGCCACTTTAGGCATAAAGGAAGGGTTGGTTCGTAGAGTTACCCTGTCCTTGTGGAAGATAGTGTATGGAGAGCAGGCCTGTAATTCTTTCAACCTCCTGGCTGAAGTTATAGCCACTAGCCATACTGTCTTCCATGTGCAAATTTGCAGAGTAGCCATACTAGCATAGTTCAAATGGGGACTATGTGAGCTTTTCAAGGATGAAGTTCAGGTACTACGGTGGTGAGATTGGTTTTCTTGGTGGTCTGATGTGCAAGACCCCTTTTAAGAACAGCTTAATATCGAGCCTGGCTTGTAAGGGAGGGTCTAATGGCAGACAGGCTGAAACTGCTGAAAGGTGGACTTTCACTGAAGAGTATGAAAGTCCCCCCCCTTAACTAGTTGACACACACAGGCAAGAACTAGGGGTGGATCTGCGATGCATGGATCCCTGCCTTGCCCAGGCACCATTTGGAAAATAATTCCCATTTAGCGAAGTAAGATTTCCTTGTAGTAGGTTTCCTGGCCTCCCTCAGGACTGAAAGCTCATCTTCTGAGTAGTGGTGCCTGAAGGGAATTAAACGTTTTTCACACACAGTGTCAGTGCCAACATCTGCAAGTGTGTGTGAATGAGGGTTTCCTTTTGTTGTGTCAGAAGGTCCACCTTGTGATTGCCCTTGGTTAGATTGAGACGTAGGGGGAACCAGTGCTGCCTTGGCCAGTAGGAGGTCACCAGCAAGATTTTTGGTTGGTCTCTCCTGATTTTCATGATGACTTTTTGAATTAATGGGAAGGGTGGAAATGCATATAGAAACCTCCTCCTTCCATGAAATGCTGAATGCGTCTATTCTCCATGCTACTGGAGAGTGGGTCTTGGGGGGAGACAAACAAATCTACTTTGGGTGTGCCCCACAGGGGAAAATGTCTAGAAAACACATCCCTGTCCAGCATCCATTCGTGATTTGGAGAGGATGTCATGCTGAGAAGGTCTGCTTGTTTGTTGTCCTCAAGGGGATGTAGGATGCCTGCAGGGACAAGTTGTGCTGTGAAGCTAGGTCCCAGATTAGTAAGGTTAGTCTGCAGAGGTGGTAGGCTTTTGTACCTCCCTGCTTGTTGAGGTACCACATAACTGTGGTATTGTCTGTTATTATTAGGTGAACACCTAGGTGTAAAAGAGGAAGGAAGGCTTTCAATGCCAGACAGACTGCTATCATTTCCCTCATCTTGATATGTTTGTTCTTGATGGAAGGGTGCCACTTTGCTTGTACCCTATAGTTTGACATTGTGGCTCCCCATCCTAGGTCTGATGCATCTGTATGCATGAACTGGTTTGGGGTAGGTAACTGCAGGGGAAGGCCCAGGTTCAGTTGAATTTGCTGAATCCACCATTTTAGTTCTGACTGTAGGCATTGCAAGAGGGTAATCCCTTGCTCTAAAGGACGCTGATGTTGTGACCACACATTTTTTAGTTACCATTGCAACATTAGCATGTGCATTCTGGCCCTATGCCGCCTGTCTCTGTCTTTATCCTTACGTTTTATTTGGAAGATCGGTAGTCGGATGGCTTAACAAAGCCATTTTGGAGTATGGAGATAGAGCGCGAAAGAACTTTGCTACAAAAATTGCCCGGCGATGAATAGTTCGGGAGTTGAGCAGGGCACAAAACTGACAGCGAGGGGCGTCATGGTCAGGGACTAAACAGGTGACGCAGTAAGAATGAAAATCTCTATGAGGTATTTGCTTTCCACAGGCAAGACAATTATTCATTTTTTCTGACATCAGTTAGAGCAAAACAAAAGGATCCCCAACGGGGTACTTATCTTTTAGAAGACTTCAGGTCTGAAACTCGAAAAACGAAAATTTCAGGAGGCGGCCAACCGGCACTTGCGAACTGTTTCGGGCACCACAAGGCAAGAAAGACTGATGTAATGGCATCGGCTGCATGTTTTATACCCATGACGACCTTACGTTATAGAAGAAGCAACACCACCCGATGCAAAAAATCCTAAGAGTCTGGTATTCAGGCCGACTGAAGGCTACCTGCATGCAGATAACCCAAATGTGATGACTGCAACAGTGACATACGAACAACATCCCATTTGTCTGCAGTGATGGTTTTCCAAAATGGGAGGCAGTGAGAGAGGCGGGCAGAAAGGGGAAGGTGGCCAAGGCAGTCACGCATTGTTGGGTCCTCCTCTGTCTAGTGGGGGACTGTGAGACGGCTGGCCTGGAAGAGGTTTGTCTTCTGGCCCCTCTTCTGTGTCTGGAAGAGGGAGGTCCAGCAAAGGAGGGGTTTCTTCAGACAAATGTAGTTTTTGCAGAGTAATTTCTGTAATGTTTAGCAATATGAGACACAAGAAGATGCTTGATGTCTTGGAATTCCGTACTCTTTCCTTGCAGATTTTTAAAAAGATCTGCTGACTGTTTACCAAACAATAAGTTAGGGTCTAGAGGACCATCTAAGATTTTAGAATTGAAGTCCTTCGGTGAGTGTTGTAGACATAGCCATGAATATCTTCGAAGTACAGAAGCTGCAGACTGTGCAGAGGCCTTTGCAGCATAACTATATCTAATGGAATGTCTGGCAACTTGGGCAGCCAGAGATAGTTTAGGCGCTATGTCAGATTTAGTGGGGCAGTCTGGAGTAGCAGCCAGCAGAGCAGAGACTTGAGAAAGAAGGTCCAGAGCATATCTGGTCATATGCGTTTGAAAGCGGATGGCTCTGAGGGCCTATGTGGAAGAGGTGTAAACGTTCTTTCCAATTCTGTCCATAGTTTTAATGTCCTTGTCTGTAGGTAGGAGAGAAACAGATGGAATCAGTCTGGACTGTTTGTCTGGTGATACTGCAATCACAGCAGGGTCTGCCAGAGGTGGTTTGACTAGAAATTTCTGGTCATCAGGCACTTTGGAGAAGGGATCAGGCCTCTTAGAGGCATGGGGCTGAGAGTCTGGGGTCTTAGATGCTGAGGAAAAGTCATCTAAATAAGCAGGGATGACTGGAGGAATGGTAGGAGAGTGAGATTGTACTTGTAGTAATTCAAAATACCTTTGAGTATCAAACATTTGGGAGGCGTCCCATTTGAAGTATTCCTTCATTTTGGTTATGGTCTCTCCAAAGGTGATATCCTCTAGAGGGGAGTCCCTTTCGATGGATTCTTCAACTGGGGAGTAATATTCTTGAGGAGAGGCTATTTGGGAGGTATTTGAGATTGATTCATCTGAAGATGAATAATAAGCCTCTTGCTCTTCTTCCCTGTCTTGTGAAGTGGGCGATGGAAGAGGAGAGAAGCAGGTCTAGGGCTCAGGAGAGGAAGGGTTGATGGAGAAGAGGCTGTGGGGCCTCTGGGCCATGAAGGCCTGCATCAAAGATGAGGTGAAGGACTGCCAAACAGGAAGGCCTTCAGCGGGTGTAGCCAGATGTTTGGTTTTCTGTTTCTTTAGTGGAGTAGTCTTAGGCGAAGGCCTGGAATTGGGTGCATGGCTAAGGGTAGTGGTGTCGGGAGGAGGCATTCCATTCAGAGGCCCGACTGTGTTTGGTTCCTCCTCTACCTCGGCTGTAGCAAATGTCCGAGTAAGCTCCGTGGACGTGCTAGCTGTCAACTGAAAAGCGGCTTCCTCGACAGTCGCTGAAACAGACGGATCTGACGGACATCTCTCAACTCTTATATCGGCAGCTGCTGGGGTGTCCAAAAGCAGGGAGGCAGTGGAAGTGGGTTAAGGAATCTTGGCCTTCTTCCGCATAGGTTCAGTTAGAGCTTCAGAAACGGGATCCTTCCTTAGCACTAATTTTCTAAGTCGCTGATTTTCTAGATATAGATTGAAAGCAGCCAGATGGCAAAGTAGGGTCTTAAGAACGAAGGATTGGCAGATTGAGCAAGCGGTATGGTCGTGTTCTCAGCCTAGGTAAAAAACACAGTGGTCGTGCGTATCTTTATCTGGTATCTGGCGCCCGCATTGGCATTTACCCTTTTTAGCTGACATTGGCTAAAGGTTACTAAAACAAACCAAGCTTTAGCTAGAAGTCAAAGAAGAAAAAAACGCAATGGGGTAGCTTTTAAACATCTTGTGGTGAAGAAGTGAAGCACATGATGTGACAGTTGTCTGCAGATGAAAAGTTCAGAGGTCTGTGCGTGCAGACATCACATTTAAGGCCACCGGTTTATGGCCCTACGTGTGACATCCCATGCAACTATAACAGCCAAGCTGAAGCTTTTGTATAGGAGCCAACATACGGATCGCCTGAGGCAGCAAATCCCACACCAAGAAAACTGCAAAATAGTAACAGAAGGACATCTCACACAAATACAAGCATGCAGTAAAGCATTACAATTTAAGATAGAACAATTCTTTAAAGGCGCATAAAATACAGACAATACAAAAACTGTTAGAAACAATAAACAGTACTATTAAAATAACAACTGTAAATAACTGAACAGGTGACTACCAGGCATAAAACAGTAAAAATGTTTCAAACATACATGTAGCATTGCAAGCAACTGGCTTTAACAGCAGGTGTAAATTAAAGCAGACTTTTCAGGACAACTCTCCCTCAGTGTCCCATAGTCTTCACAAAATCCAAAAGCCCCTAATCTTGATTAATCACCATTAAAGAAATATCAATAAAAAATGAATAAACCAAGGGAACAAGCAAGGTATACTGTTTGCCAAAATAAAAATGTCAAGTCACACAGGGCGCCTAGGAACAGCCCAAATTCGGTCATCTTTAAAGGGGTCCAAGCTACTACAATAATAAATAATCACTTTGTAATGGCCATGAAATCCAGCAGGCCATCCAAGAAGAATGTACAATCGTAAAAGTAAACTTACCGTGACAGTAGATGTTCACATGATCACTGCTGCTGTGTCCTAAGCTACATGGTTTACATCCTGCATAGGATACAACAGCTAAGATATGACAAACAGCTTTCAAAGCTTCAAGGCACATTCCACAAACCTAAGCAGACAGCTCAACCTGAGCTGACTATTTAGTATAGTACCTCTGTAGTGAGAGGTTTGGGTGCCAAGCCCTTCAGAGTTTTCATGTCAACTGAGAAAGGGAGGCTAAACACTAACATGACATTGCTTGAAAAGCAAAAAAAACACATGCCTACAACCTGACATGAAACATACAAAACAAGTGGGGTGGAAGGAGGGAGCACCTACTGCAGCAGTGATCATTTAAAAATCTACTATTATGGTAAGATTACCAACACAATTGTACTATGTTGATCATACTGATCACTACTGCAGTGGCCTAAGCCATATGGTTAGATTACAATAGATTAGCGTATCTGGGAGATGGAAGGGTTCAGAAGCTCCTGAAAAATGAACATAGCAAAGCCTGACATAGACTGGAAAAGGAATCTAGTTTGCAGTGCTTTGCAAAATTATGTACCAAGGACCAAGTTGCTGCTTCTGGAATACTTTGAGTCCAACCCTTTCTAAAAATCCACAGACGAAGTAAAGGCATTGGTATTGTGTGCCTTGACCCTGTATGGAATCATTTTGTAGTGGGAGTAACAAAGGTAAAAGCCTCAAACAAACATTTAGAAAAAATCTGCTGTGAACCAGGTTCCCCATTTTTATTTTATGTTCACAAGAAATGAGGAACTGATCAAAAGTTCTGAAAGACTTTGTTCTGTCAAGACAAAGTACTAAGTTGTCCATAGACATTCAAGGTTGAAGTATCTTTTCTCCTTCATTTTTTTGTTTCAGGGAAGAACACAAGGAGTTGGACAATTTAGCTTAAAGTAAACTTGGATACTACTTGAAGCATAAAATTACAGGATAGGAGAGTAACTTTCACAAATATTGCAAAACCAGAGAAACACTAATCCTGAATGGGTTTACCAATTATTTTGTTGGCACCAACTAGAAAACTTTTTTTTATTTGCTTAAATATGGTTTTCTATTAGCAGGCTCTCTTGCCTCCATTAGTACCTGCTGCACATCTTCAGAAAATAGGTGCCTAAAGGGAATTAAGACCCTAGCCACACAATCAATTCTAGTTGTATGGGGTCAGTATACAAACACCTCCAGTTTTTCTGTGAGGAGATCCAGTCTGTGAGGAAGCTTGTGCTAACTGCCCCTGGTTAATTCCTAAAGAAGGCAGAACCACTGTCACCTGGACCAGAATGGAGTCACCGCAAAGGTCTTTGTGATTTCTTCTGAATCTTTGTATGAACCTGGATATCAGTGGATGTGGTGGAAAAGCATACAGAAACATTCCTGTCCAAGAAAAAGAAAAGAAACTGGTCTTCCAGCCCTTCTTCCATGGAGGCCTGGAACCACATTTTGCTACATAATTGTTCACAGTGGTGGCAAAAAAGTTCTACTTGAGGAACTCCACACACATGGATCAAATATTTACATTCATGATAGTCTGCCTTTGTCCTGCTCAGCTTGTTTGAGACACAATTTTCCTCTGACTATAGGATGCTTGCAGAATGAGACTGTTGTAAAACTATATCCTACACTGCATGGCTAGCCTGCAAGGGAAGTAAAGATCTGGGTATCCTTGCTTGTTTATGTACCAAATCACTACTTGAAGTGGTCCTAGGGACCAATGATGAGTCAGGGAGTCAACAGCCTTTTTTTTTTTTTTTTGTAATACAGCTAGCATCGTTTTTTATGTTTATGTGCTTTGGTCCATCTTTTTTTCATGTGCTATTTCATCTCCTTTGATACCACTTGCCCCAGCGAAGTCAGAGGTGTCTGTAGTGACTACTTTGGAGCAGGAGGGGGAGAAGGGGAGACCTGGGTTAAAGGATAATTGATGTCTCCACCAAGTGAGTTCTCTTCTCACAAATTCCAAAAAGTACAGTAGTGTACACTTACCATAAATGTAGATGTTCGAGTGTATTCACTGTTGGAGTCATTACATTTGGGTAATCTGCTGGCAGGTTGCCCTCAGTCGGCCTGATTAACAAAGTCTTGTGTCCTGCGTCGGTTGATGTCCTTTCTTCCATGATATCAGGTCATCAGGGGTATAAATCATGCAGCCAACACCATTACATCAGTTTTTCTTGCCCCAGATGTTAGGTGCCCCCCAAATAAGGAGCAATACATACATACATATATATATATATATATATATATATATATATATATATATATATATATATATAAAATAAAAAAACACAAAACATATACCTCCAAACAAAAGCAAATACACCAAAAAGGCCTTTAAAGATAGTAACAGAAATGAGAGGTATAGCTAGAGAAACACAGGGGACTTTAGGGAGGGTAACCGGGACTGCAACAGTGAATAAAATCGAACATCTACATTTAAGGTAAGTGTATACAACTGTACTATGTTCTTTGTGTTTCACTGTTGCAGTCATTACATTTGGGTAGAATCCCAAAGCTATGGTTAGGAGGATAGATTTATACAGCATTAGGAGCAGCTATAAGGCCCTGTAGGACAGCAGTGGTAAAGCCTGCTCTGGATTTAGAAAAGAGAGGTAAGTGGTAATGTTTGGTGAACATATGAACTGAGCTCCAGGTGACAGCTTCTAGAATGTCTCTGGTAGGAACCCCTCTGAGAAAGGCTGCAGAAGTAGATGCAGCCTTGGTGGAATGAGATCTGATCCCCTTGGGGACAGATTTACCATGGTGCATTATAGCAAAAACAAATACAATGGCTTATCCATTTGGAAATAGTCTGCTTTGAAACAGCCTTTCCCTCTGTCCCTGCAGCAAATTAGGTAATTGTTCAGATTTTCTTAAGGATTTTGCCCTGTTTTAGTAGAATCTTAGTTGTCTGTGTACATCCAATGAATGCAGAATCCGCTCACCCTTGTTCTGTGGATTTGGGAAGAAAGTTGGCAGATGAATGGTCTGATTAAGGGCCACACTAGATTCCACTTTAGGCATAAAGGATGGACTGGTCCTGAGAGCCACCCTGTCAGGGTAAAAAATAATGAAAGGCTCCACTGCCATAAGAGCCTGTAGTTCTGAAATCCTTCTAGCTGAAGTGACTGCTAAGAGAGAAATTTTAGGTCCGCAGTAGCAGCTGGCTCAAAAGGAGGTAGAGTGAGTTTTTCCAAAACAAAATTGAGGTCCCATGCAGGAGTTGGTGCTCTTCTGGGAGGTCTTAAATTTTTGGCCCCTCTGAGGTACTGCTTTAGCAGAGGATGAGAAAAGAGGGGACGCTCTGTGTTGTAATGAGCTGAAATGGCAGAGGCATGGATTTTTATGGAAGAAAAAGATAGGCCCTTGTGAAGCATCTCAGTTAAGTATTGTAGAAGCTGAGGAATATTGGGTACTGCTATGCTTATTCCTTGTGCTTGGTTCAAGGCGCAGAATCTTTTCCATTTGTCAGCATAAGACTTTCTAGTACTAGGCCTTCTAGCCTCCAAAATGACATCCATCATGGGTTTGCTGTGAGATGTAACTGCTGAAATTAGTTGATTAGCCATGCTGCAAGATTCAAAGTTTGGAGGTGAGTGTGCAGAATTTGATAGTTCGGCTGAGACAGTAGGTGAGGTGTCTGAGGCAGGTACCACGGAGGAAGGTGCGACATATTGCGCAGGAGCGGGTACCAGTGTTGGCGAGACCAGTCTGGAGCAATCAGAATCATTTTGGTTTTTCCTGTCTGACTTTTAGTAAGACCTTGGAGAGCACAGGCAGAGGGGGAAAGGCATAGACTGATTGGTTTTTCCAGATGAAGGACAGAGCATCCACTTTCCAAGCTTTTTTGTGATGAATTCTTGTGAAGAATTTGTCCAACTGATAGTTTTGGGGGTGAGGCAAAAAGATCTATGTCTGGGCTCCCCCATTTGCGTGTCAACATGCTGAAGATTTGTGGATCCAGTTTCCATTCATGTGGGTCCATAAGATTTCTGCTTAGTTCGTCTGCCAGAGTATTTTGCTTTCCTGGCAGAAATTGAGCTTGCAGATGTATCTGATAAGTCAAGGTAATGTTCCACAATGCCATGGCTAGTCTGCAAAGGGGGTAGGAATGTGTACCCCCCTGCTTGTTTATGTACCACATGACTGTGGTGTTGTCTATCAGTAGTTGTCCTGGAAGAAGGTAGTCCTTGAAGGCTGTCAGAGCATTCTGTACAGCTAGCATCTCTCTGATTGATACGTAGGTGCATTTGATTTGGCATCCATTGGCCCTGAATGCAACTCCCTGCCAGATGCTCCCCCCCCCCCCCCAATGCATAGTCTGATGCATCTGTAGTCATGTTTTGGGCGGCAGGGGGTGGAATGAATGACAGTCCCTGGTTTTAGTGGCAGGCCTCTGCCCACCATAGGAACTCTAGTTGCAGGCAAGGAATGATAGGGGCTGTGACAAAGTTGACTCCATAGACTTTTAAGTACCACTGTAGTTTCCTCATATGCAGTCTTGCATATGGAATTAGAAGAATGCAGGAGGCCATGAACCCCAAGGCTTGCAGTATTTGTCTTGCAGATAGTATGGTTTTTGTGGCCACTTGTTTGAAGTAAGTTACCAAATGAATTTGCCTCTCTGGCGTGAGGAAAGCCATCTGGGCAGTTGTATTCAAGCTTGCACCCAGGAATGTAATTTGTTGACAGGTTATCAGTTGTGATTTCTTTTCGTTTATGGTGTACCCCAGACAAGTTAGAACCCTTTTTACAAACGCCAAATTATTTAGAAGTATGTCCTGGTTTTCTGCCTGAATTAGACAATCGTCCAGGTATGGATATATCTGAATATATTTTTGCCTGCAAAATGCAATAACTGGAGCCAGGCACTTTGTGAATACCCTGGGCGCAGTAGACAAGCCAAAGGGCAGTGCAGAGAACTGATAATGCAAGTAAGCCTGCTTTGAAGCGTAGGTATCTTCTGCAAGATTCCCTGATTGGGATGTGCAGGTATGCTTCTTTTAAGTCTAGAGTTGCCAACCAGGCATCTTTGCCTAGCATAGGAAGTAACTGGTGAAAAGTCAGCATCCTGAATTTTGGAATCTCCAGAAAGGTGTTTAGAGTAGACAGGTCCAGGATTGGACGCCATGATTTGTCTTTTCTAGGTACCATAAAAAGTCTGGAATAGAAACCTTGCCCCTTTTCCTCTTCTGGTACTTGTTGGATAGCCCCCCATGTTTAAGAGGGAAAGTACTTGTTTTTGAGCCTCTGCCACTGATTTGGGGGCAGGTCTGGCCACTCGTTTGGTGTTGGCAACGTGTGGAACTGAAATCTGTATCCCTGGGACACTATATTTAGAACCCATTTGTCTTGGGTTACAAGTTCCCAGTTCTTTGCATGAAGAGCAATCTTTCCCCCCAAAGGGGCGGTTAAAAGGTAAGTGCTTGGTAAATTATAAAAGGAAGTCATTGAAACTGTTCACCACAGAGGGGTGTCTTACTTCCAGATTTGGAAGTGGAGGCCCCCCACTGCTTAGTTCTGAGAGTCCCCTAGGACTGAAACCTGGGGTTTTTGCTGTGTCTCGGTTTGGCTTGGCTTGAGAGGATCTGGAAGGGGCTGGAAAAGACCAATTCTTAGTAGGCCAGTGCCTACTAAATCTTGAAGGTTGCACTTGTAAGAAATCTAACAGTTTGCATAGATTCTTCATGTTCCATCTTTTTTAGAACTTCTTCAGCCTTATTGCCAAACAGGCGGTCCTGATTTAAAGGAGCATCCAACAATTTAGCTTTAACATGATCAGGTAAAGATTGCTCCTTAAGCCAAGCATGCCTTCTAAGTAGAGACCCAGTAACAGCAGCCCTACAGGAGGCCTCTAAAGAATCAAAATCACATTACAAAGTATGTTTTCCAACTTGTTCAAGAGAATGCATTAAATCCTGTAAATCTGTATTTTCCATACAATCAGGAATCAACATCATTTTCTGTTTAAGCAGTCCAATAATATGCTATTGATATTTTAGCATATGAAATTGGCAGTTTAAAGCTCTAATTGCCAAGGTTGCAGAAGTATAAAGCTTTTTACCCCATCTATTTAGCGCCCTGGAGTCTCTATCAGAAGGGGTAGGATTTTTAGCAATAGAAGCTTTAATGTCCCTGGGCCCCTGAGAAATGTTTTCTAGATCTGCAACAGGATTTTTGAAAAGGAACTTGTCGGTCTCAGGAACCCTGTAGTATCTCTGTCAGGTTTACTAGGAGCCAGAGGCAGGGAATCAGGGGCCAAAACTGGATTCCGAGAACACATCATCAACAATGTCTAGTACAGCAGATATAGCCAAAGGCCTATGCCGAAGTACAAGAAGGAAATCATTAAGCCTCTTTTTTGAATAGAAAATTCCTGACTCCCAGTGGAAATGCTCCCTTAAAGTATGTAAAGTTTCCCCAAAATAGAAATCCTCAGGAGAAGTAGAGGGAATGGAAACCTCTGCATCAGAATCCTTATAAGTTGGTATGAACAAATCCAGGTCATTAGAAGAGTCAGAAGATTCATAATCTAGCTCAGCCCTAGGCCTCTTAGAGAGGGGGGGTTGACTACCCCTGATTAGAGTAATTAGATCTTCAGCTATTTTGATCATTTGTTTTTTAGGCATAGGAGCCTGAACATGTGGCCTGCACGTCAGTTTTTAGACACAGATCGAGACTTAGGCCTTAGTAATGAAGGCGGTTTCGATTTAATATGCTAGTCTATAGACCCTCAGAAGCCGGTGCCTGCACAGCGGCTCCGAACCCATCCAAGGTAGAGACATCCGCTGGTTCCATAGGTGAAGCATCTCGCAGCATACCGGACTCCGAATTGGTCACAGTAGAGGCCTGCAAATCAGAAGTAGCAGGTATCAGGGGCTGCAAAAGCACCTCACTGAGTACCGGCAAACTGGCGACTGGCTTAGGAGAAGCGTCGTCTGCAGTTTTGGACCTCGGCGGCCTCTCTCTGTCTTTATCGTTGCGTTTTTTCGGAATTTCGGTAGTCGGATGGCTAACTGACATTTCTGGATAATTAAACCGAGAACCAAAATATTTAGAGGCAAAAATGCACAGACGACAGATGGTGCGCTGATTAAATAAAGCACAAACCGACAGCAAGCTATACCATGTTCAGGTCCTAGGCAAGGAATACAGCACGAATGTAAATCTTTATGAGGTATTTGCTTTCCACAAGTAATGCAATTATTAACTTTTACTGACATCGGTAAGGAGCAAGAAAAAGTTTCCCCAACGGGGTACTTAGCTTTAAGTTGAAGACTTTGGTTCTGAAACTCGAAAACGAAAATTTCAGGAGTCGGCCAACCGGCACTTGCGAACTGCTTCTGCTTCAGGCACCGCACGGCAAGAAAGACTGATGTAATGGCATCGACTGCATGTTTTATACCCCTGACGACCTGACGTCATGGAAGAAGGGACAACAGTCATCGCAGGACCCAAGACTTTGTTAATCAGGCCGACTGAGGGCAACCTGCCAGCAGATTACCCTAATGTAATGACTGCAATAGTGAAACACGAAGAACATCTGAAAGTGCTGATAGCCTGCTCTGAAGCGCAGGAATTTTCTGCACGATTCCCGGATGGGGATGTGGAGGTAGGCAACTTTTATGTCTAGTGTCACCAGCCAAACATTTTGTGTGAGCATAGGCAGGAGCTGCTGCAAGGTTAGCATTTTGAATTTGGGGACCACCAAGGAGGTGTTCGGTTTGGATAGATCCAAGATGGGACGCCAAGTGCCCTCTTTTCTGGGAACAAGGAATAGTCTCTAGTAAAAACCTTTTCCTGTTTGATCTGGGGGGCAGGTTCTACTGTCCCCTGGGATATTACTGTCTTTACCTGTTTTAATGCCTCTGCCCACTGGTTTGGGGGGAGGTCTGGGTACCCTCTTGAAACTGGAAGTTCATTGAAGGAAAATCTGCATTCCTGAGAAATGATTTTTAATACCCATTGGTCCTTGGTTATAGAGATCCAATTGTCCCCGAAGAGGGTGAGCCTTCCTCCTAGTTTTAGATGAGTGAAAGAGGGCAGAGGAGGGAGGGAGAGTCATTGTGAGTGTTTACCACAGAAGCTTGACTTAGAACTCCCTGCCTTAGAGGCGGAAGTGGTCCACTGTTTGTTTCTTTGCTGGCCCTGGGATAGGGGCCTGGATGCCCTGTCCCTGCGGGGTTTACTCTGGCCCTGTCTGCTAGGTGCAGGGAAGGCCGATTGCTTAGAGGGGAAGTTTCTGCTGAATATGGGTGGTTGAACTTGAAATAAATCTTTTACTGTTTGCATAGATTTTGCTTAGACTTCCATCTTTTTAAAGCACCTCTTCTGCATTTTCCCCAAACAGGCATTCCTTATCTAGGGGTGCATCAATAAGTTTAAACTTGACATGATTAAGGAAATGTTATTCCTTCAGCCATGCATGTCTTCTAATAACAGATCCTGACACTGCTGCCTTGCTATAGGCTTCCAGGGTGTCATATCCACACTGTAATGAGTTCTTGGCCACTTGACTAGCAGAGTGAAGTAAATCTGACAGTTGTTTTGAGTTGGCACCGTAAGGAGAGGAAGCAATCTTCTTTTTTATTTGTGCCAAAGTGTGTTGTTTATATTTTAATACATGGAACTGACAACTGAGTGCTCTGATGGTCAACGTTCCAGAGGTGTATACTTTTTTATCCCATCTGTGCAGAGCTCTGGAGTCTTTGTCAGAAGGATGAGGATTCTTGGCAGAACTAGTCTTAGCACCTTTGTGTAATGACCTCAGGGTCTGCAGCAGGGTTCCTGTACAGGTATTTGTGAGAATCTGGGACTCTGTAGTACCGGTCAGGTTTAGCTGTGGCAGGAGGGCATCAGGGGCTAAACTGGATTCAAGGAAAACATCATCCACCACTTCTAGAACAGGAGGGATGGCCAGGGGTCTGTGCTGGGGCAGATCCAGGAACTTTCTAAGTTGTTTCTTTGATTGTGGGTAGTCCTGAGATTCCCACTGAATGTTCCCTGAGGGAGTGGAGGGTTTCCCCGAAGGAAATGTCCTCTGGAGGGGAGGCAGCGGGGATGGATTCCTCTGCGTCTGAATCCTCATAAACAGTTAAGGGCTGCTGTTCCTCTTCAAAGGCAGAATAATCGGATTCCTCTGACTCTTGGTTTGTCATAATTTCTGGAGAAGGGAGCCTTTTCCCTTTTTGGGGTGGGGGCTTGAGTACTTCGGATAAGGGAGATGAGATCCCCTGCCATTTTAAGCATTTGAGCTTGGGTTGGGGGAGCAGTAGCAAGATGGTGGCTAGAAGCAGATTTCCTAGGAGTGGGCTGGCTTCGAGGCCTGAGAGAATCCGTCGGTCTCTGAGGAGCTGTAGTCGGAAGAGAAGACGTAGTTTTTTGCCTAAAATCGGTAGTGCGAACGGCCTCCTTGGAAGCCGGTGCTTGCGTCGTGGCTCCGGACCCAACCAAGGCAGAGACAGCCAAAGGCTGAGAAGACGAAGTGGACTTCTGGTGCATACCATACTCCAAAAGGGTCTCGGCAGAAGCCTGCATAGAAAGCGAGTCTGGCATCAGGGGCTGCGAAAGCACCTCACTGAATTCCGGAGAACTGACGACTTGCATAGTGGTAGCATCGCCAGAAGGCTTAGCCTTGTGTGGCCTGTCACTATCTTTACGTTATTTTGGAATATCAGTGGAGTGATGGATGCCATATCGGAATTCAAAGACAGAATATGAAAATAGGACTCTAGAAAAAGAGCTCTTTGATGAATGGTTTTCGCATTAAAGAGGGTACAGAACCGGCAATGAGGGACATCGTGGTCTGGCCCTAAACAAGTGATGCAGTAGGAATGAAAGTTTCGGTACGGGATCTGCTTTCTACAGGTGAGACAATTGTTAACTTTTGCGGGCCTCGGTCAGAGCATGAAAAAAGGGTCCCCAACGGGGTACTTAGCTTTAGATGTTTTCTGTTGAAATTAGACTTCTTGTAGTGAGCGCCCGACTGGCACTCGTGCAAACTACTACTGCTACAGGCTCCACAGCAAGAAAGACTGATGTAATGATGTTGGCTGCCTTGCTTTATACTACTGATGACCTGACGTCAGACTGCAGCCAGCGCACAAAAACACTGCCTCTGGTATTTGGACCAGCAGAGGGCTATCACAGCAGGGATAATCCCACAGGTGATGACTGCAACAGTGAAACATGAACATTTGTAGTGATGGTTTTCCAGAAGGGGAGACATTGGGTAAGGCAGGCAGACAGTGGCACTTGTGCAAGGCAGTCACGCGGAGGAGGGTCCCCCTCTATCTGGAAAGGGCTGTTTGTTGGGGGGTTGTGGTTGAGGGGGTCTGGGATAAGGTTGTCTCAGAGGTCCCCTTTGTGGTCTGGCAGTAGAAGGGCAACAGATGGAAGAGGTCCTTCTGACAAAGGATGTTTTGGCTGGGTAGTTCCTGTAGTATCTGGGCATTGGGGACACCACCAATTGCTTAATGTTCTGCAGTTCCTTGCTTTTTTCTTGCAAGTTTTTCAAAAGTTCTGCAGCATTTTTGCCAAATAGAAAGTTGTTATCCACAGGAGCATCCATGAGCTTGGCTTTAATATCATCTGGCAGAGGTGAAAATCTGAGCAAGGAGTATCTGCACAAGGCTGATGCAGTGGCAGCAGATCTGACAGCTGCAGCGGATAGAGTGTCTGACTACTTGGGTGGCCAGGGACAATTCTGAGGAAATGTTAGATTTAGCTGGACAGTCAGGGGTGGTAGACAAAGTGGTGGCCTGAGAAACCAGGTTTAGGGCATACTTCACCATGTGTGTTTGGTAGTTTACAGCCCTAAAAGCTAGGGTAGAGGAGTTGTACACCTTTTTTACCATTCTGTTCATGGTTTTGCTATCTTTATCAGATGGCAGTAGGGAAGCAGAAGGCAATTGCCTAGACGGTCTGTCTGGGGATACTGCAATGACTGCTGGGTCGGCCAAGGGTAGTTTTATTAGGAACTTGCAGTCATCAGGGACTTTGTAAAACCTATCTGGCCTTTTAGGGGCAGGAGGTTGAGAGTCTTGGTTCTTGGAAATAGAAGTGAAGGCATCCAAGAAAGCTGGGAGTACTGTAGGGATGGATGAAGGTGAGGGGGAGTCAAGCTCTAGAAGCTCAAAGTATCCCTTCTTGGTTTCAGAGACTAAAGACGTATCCCACTTGAAATGCTCTTCAATTTTTGAAATAGTCTCCTCAAATGACAAGTCCTCAGGTGGTGAATCCCCTTCAATAGAGTCCTCTTCAGGTGAGTAATAGTCTATGGGAGAGGAAATCTGAGAGACATAGGTTCATAGGTAGGTACTAGGCTATCGGTCCTGGGGCCTATACAAGCCCAGCCAAAAAGATACCCAGGCTTTTGCCACCCAAGAAAATTATTTTCCTGTGCCACTGTCGCGCAGAGCCACAGGGGTGATTCCTGGGGTGAATTTCCTATTTCCCATCCAATCATCAAGATTTTTCTTGAAGAGTGCTAACGAGGAGCTTTGTTTGATATACATAGGCAGTTTATTCCAGAGTATGGGAAGTCTCTGGGACAGGAATCTATCCCTCCGGCATGTTCTGTTTATTTTGGTGACAGAGTCCTCAGAGGAGGAGTAAGACTGGTCAGGGTCCTCATGAGTAACTGCTAGCTGAGTAGAGGTAAAGGGCAGGGAGGAGGCAGAGGTCGGCCTAGGTCCAGCACAGGGATGCTAGAGGGAGTAGGGCCTGTAGGCCTAAGTGCCATAAAGGGCTGCATGAAAGAAGTAGTAAAGGATTCCCAGTCAGGGGCTGCTTGAGGTGTCGGGCTCAAGTATTTTGTTTTCTGTCTCCTTTTAGTAGGAGTGTGCATCTGGTTAGGTATAGAAAAAGTGGCCTGCGCTGGAGTAGAAGTCTCGTTTAGCCGGTCAAGCAATGGTTTCCCCCTCTACGTCGGTTACAATCGATGTCTGAATCAACTCCGCTGATGTGCTTTCCGTGGCTACTGACGTGGCCACTTCCACAGGAGCCATTGGAGTAATCGGGTGCCCCTTGGCCCTAGAACAGGAGTAGGCGGAACATCCGAAAGAGGAGTGGCATCTGGAGAAGGCCTGCAAGCCTCGTCCTTCTTTCGAAGTTGTTCGGCTTGGGCAGCCAACTCGGGATCCATCCTAAGCGTGAGACATTTAAGCCTTTGGTTTTCTAAAAACAGATTTAACACAGCCAAATGGCTGCATAAGGTATTCGGTGCGAAGGATTGGCAATAGAGCAGGCCTTATGGTCATGCTCTTTACCTAAGCAAAAGACACAGTGGTCGTGGGAATCTTTGTGCGGAATCTGGCGCCTGCAACTACATTTACTCTTTCTCCAACATTGGCTAATGAAAACAACTACTTGCTGTAAGTATGAAAAAGGTACACCCCAATGGGGTACTTATCTTTTAGAAGTCTTCAGACGTAGAAGTGAAGCGGTCGAAGTTATTGTTGTCTGCGGCTGAAAAGTTCTGAGGTTTGTGCGTGCCGACATTACATTTAGACTTCTAGCATTCAACAGCATGACCTTCAACTTACATTTTGATGAAATTTACATGTTGGTAGTTTTGACCTTATGGCATTGCCTAAAAAAGGCACTATGTGGAGGCAAGAGCCTTTGCCAGGAGGCTGAAGCCCAAGGAAGACAAATGCAGGCCATTTCTAGCAAAGCATCTTGGCTTGTAAATCATGTCATCCCAGGTTGTCAGGTACTGGATCCCCTTTGAATGACACGAGAAAAGTACAGTTTTGTACCTACCATAAATGTAGATGTTCGAGGATCCACATTGCTGCAGTCCTAACTATTGGGTAGTCCGCTGTCCAGTCGGCCCGAATACCAGAGTATATGGCTGACGTCGGTCAGGGCGCATTAGACTGACGTCAGTACGTCAGGGTACTAATGCGCATGACCGACGTCATATCCTCAGTCTTTTCTTGCCCCAGATGTCAGAAGACCCTAAAAAGACAAGGCCCAAAATACCTGCACCAAAAATATGTACATTATATACAAAAATATATACAAAAATATCAGCAGATAACCTCACCTACACAACCACCCCTAAACACAGAGGGGAAGGAGGGAGGGTAAATTGGACTGCAGCAATGTGGATCCTCGAACATCTACATTTATGGTAGGTACAAAACTGTACTATGTTCTTCGTTCCACATTGCTGCAGTCCTAACTATTGGGTAGAATCCCAAAGCAGAGGTAAGGGAGGCTGGCAAATCATAAAGAAGCAGGAGCTGACAACATGCCTTGCAAAATAGCTGTGGCAAAACCAGCCCTAGACTTAGAGTAGAGAGGAAGGTGATAATGCTTAGAGAAAGTATGCACTGAACTCCAAGTAGCTGCCTCCAAAATATCCTTAGTTGCCACCCCTTAGAAATGCTGTTGAAGTGGCAGTAGCCCTAGTGGAATGAGGCCTAATCCCAGCTGGAATCTCCTTGCCATGATGGGAATAACAAAATGCAATGCAAAACCCAATCCACCTAGAAATAGTCTGTTTTGACACAGGCTTGCCCTGTGAACTCAAAGCAAAAGAAACAAACAACTGCTGAGACTGCCTAAAATCCTTAGTCCTGCTTAAATAATAACGCAATTGCCTGTGTACATCTAAAGTGTGCAAAATCTTTTCCCCTTTATTTTGGGGTCTGCATAAAAGTGGGCAAATGAATAGTTTGGTTTAAAGCCACACTAGAAACCACCTTAGGCATAAAGGAAGGATTAGTGCGTAATGATACCCTATCCTTATGGAAAATCAAAAGGGCTCTACTGCCATAAGGGCCTGCAACTCAGACACCCTTCTTGCAGAAGTAATAGCCAACAGAAAAGCAGTCTTCCATGACAAGTATTTCAATTCAGCAGTAGCCGCAGGCTCAAAAGGTTGTAGAGTAAGTTTTTCCAACACAAAATTGAGATCCCAAGCAGGAGTAGGAGCTCTACGGGGGTCTTATATTCTTTGCCCTCTAAGAAACTGCTTGAACAAAGGATGCGAAAACAATGGTGGGTCACAATCATAGTGAGCTGAAATTGCTGCAGCATGAATCTTAATGGAAGAGAAGGACAAACCTTTGTCCAATAACTCAGTAAGATATTGAAGAGCCACACTCAAATTAGGCTCAGAAATCTCCAAATTCCTTGCTGCACTCCAAAATAAAAATCTCTTCCATTTTTCTGCATACACTTTCCTTGTACTAGGTCTTCTAGCTTCCATAATCACATTTAAAACTTGTTGAGGAAGTTGAGACCGGCTGTCTTTCAAAACAGAATATGCCATGCTGTTAGATGAAGAGAGCGAAGCTTGACATTGAGCAGGTGGCCTTCTCTCTGAGACAACAGGTGCGGAATCAAGGGTAAAGGCCATGGAGGCTTCTTTACTAGACTCCTCAGTAATGGGTACCAGTGCTGCGAGGCCAATCTGGAGCTATTAAAATCATCCTTGGCTTGTCTTGTCTGACTTTTAGAAGCACCTTTGGAAGAAGAGGCAGAGGTGGAAACGCATACACATGAAGATTTTTCCAACTGAAAGAAAGAGCATCCACTTTCCAAGCTGTGTGATGTAACCTCTTTGTGCAAAACTTTGGCAGCTGGTGGTTTAGTGGAGAAGCGAACAGATCTATGTCTGGAGTTCCCCAGGACACTGTCAACCTTTGAAATACATGAAGATCCAGTTTCCACTCGTGGGGATCCATGATTTGTCTGCTTAACACATCTGCTAAGGAGTTCTGTGCTCGGCAGAAACCTTGCCTGAAGAGTTAGTTGCAAGCTGAGCGCAGTCTCCCATAAAATCATTGCTTGCCTGCACAATGGGTAAGAATGTGTTCCCCCTTGTTTGTTGATGTACCACATGACAGTTGTGTTGTCTGTTAGAATCAACACCTGCCCTGGAAGAAGTAACTCCTTGAAAGCCATTAATGCAAACTGGACTGCTAACATCTCCTTCATGTTGATATGTAGATGCTGTAGTCTGGCAGGCCACTTGTCTTGTATCCACTTTCCATTTAGATGAGCTCCCCAAGCAATGTCCGAGGCATCTGTCGTTAAAATCTGACTCGCCTCTGGCCGGGTCACAGAGAGTCCCTTGTTTAGGTGACATTCCTGAGCCCACCACAAAAATTCTTTTTGAAGGCAAGGTATTATTTGAATGACAGTGTCCAAATCCTGGCAGTGCTGTGTCCATACATGTTTGAGATACCATTGTAGCTTCCTCATATGCAGTTTGGCATTGGGAAGCAGCAGAATACAAGATGCCATGAACCCTAATGCTTGAAGGACTGTCCTTGCAGTCAGCACGGACTGATGAGATAGTTGATGGAAGTAAAGTGATAGACTCTTTTGTTTGTCCGGGGTTAAACAGGCCATCTGGGCTGCTGTATTCAGTCTCACACCCAGAAAGCACATGTCTTGAGAGGGTACTAGACTGGACTTTATTTCGTTCACAGAATACCCTAGGCATCTTAGCACTGCTATAACATATTCCAGATGCTGTAGAAGGTCTTCCTTTTCTTGAGCCAGAATCAGGCAGTCGTCCAAGTAAGGATAGATTTGAATTCCTTGTAGCCTGAAGTAAGCTATCACTGGAGCCAGAACCTTTGTGAATACTCTGGCAGTAGATAAGCCAAAGGGCAATGCAGAGAACTGATAATGAGAATTTCCAGCTCGAAACCGCAGATACTTCCTGCAACTTAGCCTTATAGGCACATGAAGGTAAGCTTCCTTGAGATCTAAAGTTACCATCAGTGATCTTTGCCCAGCAGAGGTAAAAGCTGTTGTAACGTCAACATCTTGAACTTGGGAATGTCCAGATAAGTGTTGAGGAGAGATAAATCCAAAATTGGTCTCCACGTGTTCCCCTTCTTTGGTACTAGGAACAGGCGAGAATAAAATCCTAGGCCCCTTTCTGATACAGGGACTGGCTGAATGGCCCCATCTGGAGTAACTGAGAAATTTGCTTGTGAGCCTCTTTCTTTGTGGAGGAGGAACGTCTGGCATGCCTTTGAAAGGGGCAATGTATGGAAATAAAACCTGTAACCGTGGTGAATGATATCCAACACCCATCTGTCTTGAGTAATTAAATCCCAATTGTCTTTGAAAAGAGACAGTCTTCCTCCCAAAGGAGCTGCCAGGCGAGAATCTACCGGCAGCTGAAAAGGCAGGTCATTGGGTCTGTTTACGAAAGGACTGACCCCTGCCCTCACCAGAAGTCTGAGCAGGTGAACTCCCTGTTCTAGGCCTAAAAGAACCTTGAGCTCTGCCCCTACCACGTCTAGACCTACCCCTAGACTGGGAATCATAAGCAGGATATGTCCACCCCTTAGCAGGCCAATTTCTACTAAACTTGGTGGCTGCACCTGCAAAAATCTTTAACAGTTTGCATAGACTTAGCTTTGTCCTCCATTTTCTTTAAAACTGCTTCCACAGGCGAACCAAACAACACATCAGACTGTAAAGGAGCATCCAAAATCCTTGTCTTAACATGCTCAGCTAAATTCTGATCCCTCAACCAGGCATGCCTCGAAGAACAGAACTAGTGGCAGCCACCCTCGAGGAGGCCTGTACAGCATCAAAACCACATTGCAAAGAATGCTTACCCACTTGTTCAGACACATGAACTAAATCCAACAACTCTTTACACTCAATACCTTCCGCCAAAGCATCCACCTTAGATTTCAATTGTGAAAGGAGATAATTTTGATATTTTAACATGTGAAACTGACAATTCAACGCCTCATGGCTAGAGTGGAAGAAGTATACACTTTCTTTCCCCACCTATCCAAAGCCCTTGCCTCTTTATCAGTGGGAACAGGATTTTTAACCACAGAGGCCTTAACACCTTTAGGCCCCTGAGAAACAGTTTCTGGGTCCGCCCTAGGACTCTTAAACAAATACTTATGAGCTTGGGCACCCTATAGTACCAATCAGGTTTAACAGGAGCAGGAGGCAAAGAGTCAGGGTTCAGGGAAGCCTCTGCAAAACCTCTTCCACCACATTCAACACAGGAGGTATAGCTAAGGGCCTATGTTGGGGTAAAAATAAGAATTCCCTAAGCCTTTTCCTGGAATCAGAATAATCTTGGCCTTCCCATTTAAAGTGTTCTCTCATGGAATGCAGAGTCTCTGAAAATGAGAAATCCTCAGGAGGAGAAGCTGTAGGTGTGGAATCATCCACATCAGAATCAGAATAAGGTGGAAACTCCTGCAAGTCTTCCGCATAAGACTCTGAAGCCTCTGAATACTGTTCCAAACACTCAAACTCAGGTTCCACCCTAGGCCTCTTATCAGGAGGGGGCATAGAGCCTCTAATCATAGTAATTAAATCTTCTGCCATTTTAAGCATATGTTTCTTAGGCACAGAACCTGAAGTGCTAGGAGAAGCCCCCACTGAAGTTGAACTTGGCCTACCTCTCAAAGAAGTTTTGGAAACAGAAGGAGAAGCTCTAACTACCTTGGGAAGAGAGGGAAGAACAGTTACCTGAGAAGCCCCCTCAGCCTGGCCTACTTCCTGAGAAGGCACATCCTGTAACAGTAAAGTCTCTGCCTGAGACTCCAAAGAAACTCCTGGCAAAACCTCCGGCTCCACTGAGCCTTCTAAAGAACCGACGTCTGGGACTGCCGGTTCATCCACCCTAGGCTTCGCTGTTTTGTCCTTGCGCTTTTGGGCCAAGCGGGTGCCGGAGCATCCGACGGCATTTTATAATTGCAACGCTTCCCAAACACTAACCTGGCACAGTCTAACCGTCTCTTAATAGTGCGTTTGTTAAACCTAGCACAAGAGCGGCATCCAACAACGTCGTGCTCAGGCCCTAAACAAGGTATACACAAGGTATGGTAATCCCTATGAGGTATCTGTTTCCCACAAGAAATACAGTTATTCACTTTTTCTGACATCCGGTTAAATACTGAGGCAAGAAAAAACCAAAATGTTCCCCAACGGGGTACTTAGCCAACTCTGATTCGGTCTGAAACTCCGACTTCGGAAATATTTCAGAACGCCAACCTGCACTCGCAAAACTGCTTCTGCATCGGACCATGCGGCAAAAAAGACTGAGGATATGACGTCGGTCATGCGCATTAGTACCCTGACGTACTGACGTCAGTCTAATGCGCCCTGACCGACGTCAGCCATATACTCTGGTATTCGGGCCGACTGGACAGCGGACTACCCAATAGTTAGGACTGCAGCAATGTGGAACGAAGAACATCTAAGCCAGTTGTTAAAAGTCAATCACTTTCTGTTTGGATTGAGGTATCATTCTGGGTGACAGTAGAATGCTGCTTAAGGCTAGGGACATAACTGCCTGGGACAAATACTCAGCAAGCTCGATTATGTCCCTTCATATAGTCCAGGGAGGTACGTCTCAAGTCATTCACTCCAACATGGACTATGACAGAGTCATAACAGTACCTGTTGAGAGACGTGACTGCATTGGTGATATGGCAGATTCTGGCACTCAAACAACTAATCGTGACTTTCTCCTTATCCAGCCTGGTAAGAGGCACATCTGCGTATCTCACAATGGAGTCTCCTATGACGAATATGTTGGGTTTATGTTTAGGTCTTAGTGGCTGTGAGAGACAGGTGTGTGGACTGTGTGTGGTGTACTGGGCAGTGAAGTCTGCGTGCGTTTATGCCTCGGTGGTCTCAATTGTTTGGGTATGCTTTTGTTAAGGGCCTTCCGCATATGTGGGAGTGTGTTGTGTAGGTGTGGGTGGTGTTTGAGGTGTGTTTGTGTTGCCAACCTTCTCAGTGACAGATATACTGGTTTGTGGGGGACAGAGCGAGGACACTAGGTGCTTGTTGTATTTGCATCTCTCACAAATTGTGTTCCTAGGTGCTAGTAGTAGAGGGTTGTCCGTGTACATGAGGCAGTTGCTACACTGTCTCAGGATGCCCACATTGACCAGACTGGCAGGAGAAAATGTAGGAAATTGGCCATCCATATTTGTCAGAAACTGAAAGAGCTAAGAGGGAAAAGGGAGGAAAGTCTAAAAGTAGTACTACTAAATGATAATGCAAGTGCTACCAAGGGAAAACCTGTAGTGGAATACCTCAAAAAGAGTTAAAAACCGTGCAGCTGAAGCACTGGATGCCACAGATAGTACAGTTTTGTACCTACCATAAATGTAGATGTCCGAACTGGCTAGCATCTGCAGTCATAACAACTGGGTTGTCCTGTCGTCAGGCAGCCCTTCGGTCGGCCGGATTCCAAAGTCCGGGTCCGGCTTCGGCTGATGTCGCACTTCACCCAACGTCATCTCTGTTGGTCTTCGGGTATAAAAGCATCAGCCGACGCCATTTTCCTCAGTGTTTCTTGCCCCAGATGCCAGGTGCCCTCTTGGAAGGCTAAATTTTGGGTAAATGCCAATGTTTCCAAAAAGATAGAAGGCAAACACAAAAAATAAGCATGTATGTACATATATACAAACAAATACACCATAAGAGACTCCCCGCCAGCTAGCTATTAGGAGGGTAAATACCCTAGGAGTACCACAGAGGGAAGGAGGGAGGTAATCCTGACTGCAGATGCTATCCAGTTCGGACATCTACATTTATGGTAGGTACAAAACTGTACTATGTCCTTCATGGATGCATCTGCAGTCATAACAACTGGGTAGAATACCATAGCCAACTAGGGAGGAGGAAGAATATATTATGGTGTGGATAGGATCCTTGCAGTACTGCAGTGGCAAACCCTGCTCGGGATCTGGAATACAGAGGTAAATTATAATGCTTGGCAAATGTATGCACGGAGGTCCAAGTAGCCGCCTCAATAATGTCCTTGGTTGCCACTCCTCGTAAGAAGGCTGTGGTAGTGGCTGTTGCCCTTGTAGAATGAGGCCTTATGTTCTGTGGAATTGGTTTTCCATGAAAGGAGTAACAGAATCGTATGCAATTTCCTATCCATTTGGAGATTGTCTGTTTGGAAATCGCTTTTCCTTCCCTTCCTGTTGCATAGGCTACAAACAGCTGGTCAGTTTTTCTGTTACTTTTTGTTCTGTCCAGGTAGTAGCGTAGTTGTCTATGTACATCCAAGGTAAGCAGCATTCTTTCCCCTCTGTTTTGTGGGTTTGGGAAGAAGGTAGGTAGGTGGATTGCCTGGTTTAAAGACACTCTGGATACCACCTTAGGCATAAATGTAGGATTAGTCCTCATGGACACTCTATCTTGGTGGAAGATTAGGAAGGGTTGTACTGCCATTAGGGCCTGAAGTTCAGAAACCCTTCTTGCTGAGGTTATTGCCAGTAGGAAAGCAGTTTTCCACGATAGATGCAAGTGGGTGGAACGTCCTTGTGCAGAATTTTTTGAGCTGGTGATTGAGAGGGGAAGCAAATAGATCTATCTGTGGCATTCCCCATTTCTTTGAGATGGCCTTGAAGATGTCCGGGTGTAGCATCCATTCGTGAGCATCCGAGGTGGTTCTGCTTAACATGTCTGCTAGAGTATTCTCCTTTCCTGGTACGAACATTGCCTGTAACTGGATGTTGTAGCTGAGCGCCAGGTTCCAAAGGTCCAAAGTCATTCTGCATAGGGGGTATGAATGAGTGCCTCCCTGTTTGTTGATGTACCACATGATTGTGGTGTTGTCTGTCCTTATCATCAAATGTCCTGCTTTGAGGAATGGTCTGAATTTTTGGATTGCCAGCTTTACTGCCAGCATTTCTTTTAGGTTGATGTGCAAATGGAGCTGGTCCTGTGTCCACAATCCTTGTACGCATTTGTCCAGCATGTGAGCCCCCCATCCTAGGTCTGAGGCGCCTGTTGTGATGGTTTGGCTTGCTTGATAGTTGTGGAAAGGTAGGCCTGGATTTGACTGGCATGCTTGAGCCCACCATAGGAACTCCTGTTTTAGGCATGGGATTAGAGGAATTTCTGCTTCTAGGCTGTGCCTGTGTTGGGACCATAAATTCTTTAGGTACCACTGTAGTTTTCTCATATGTAGTCTGGCATGTGGAACCAAGATTATGCAGGATGCCATGAAGCCCAAGGCCTGTAGAACTTTTCTTGCTGTTAGCTTGTTCTGTTTTGTTAGTGCCAAGAAGTAAAGAGGAGTTCTTTTGTTTTCTGCAGTTAGGAATGCCATTTGTTTTACTGTGTCCAATTCCGCGCCCAAGAATGTCCTTGTTTGGGATGGTATCAGCCTTGACTTTTGTAAATTGACTGTGTATCCCAGTGCTTGTAGCAAGTAAATGACCCTTTGTAAATCTGTTGTCAGCTTGCTTTCGTTGTCCCCTGTAGCAGACAGTCGTCCAGGTATGGATAAATTTGGATTCCCTGTAGTCTGCAGTGAGCGATTACTGATGCCAGGCATTTTGTGAATACTCTGGGCGCAGTAGATAAGCCAAAGGGCAATGCTGAGAATTGATAGTGCTCTGATCCTGCAAGAAATCCGAGGTATCTTCTGCAAATTGGTCGTATGGGGACGTGCAGGTATGCCTCCTTGAGATCTAGAGTTACCAGCCAGCACTCCTTGCCCAGCATGGGAAGAAGTTGCTGGAGGGTCAGCATTTTGAATTTTGGGACAATGATGTATGTATTTAAGATGGACAGGTCGAGAATAGGTCTCAAGCTTTTTTCCTTTCTTGGAACTAGGAATAGTCTGGAGTAGAATCCTTTGCCTTGTTCTGTTATTGGCACTTTTTCCACAGCTCTCATCTTTGTTAGTTGCATTATCTGCTGTAGAGCTTCTGTTTTTTGATTTGGAGGCAGGTTTGGCATTCCTCTTTTGACTGGTAAGGTGTGGAAGTGGAACCGGTATCCTTGGTCTATGGTTTGTAGAATCCACTTGTCTTTTGTGATATAGTGCCAGTTTTTCGAAAATAAGGTTAATTTTCCGCCTAATGGTGCTGCTATTTGTTCCCTGGTAGGCGGAGTTAGAATCAAGTCACTGTGCTGCTGTAGTGGCAGTGGCTGTGTCTGTGCCTCTGTTATTACCTTGCCACTGTCGTCCTCTGTAGGCACCCCCTCTGGATTGATTTCTGCCTCTGGGACGTCTATTCCTGCCCCTTTGGGATCTTGTGGAGTCAGGAAAGGACCAATTTTTGGCAGGCCAGTTCCTGCTAAACCTTGGGGGTTGAACCTGCAAGAAATCTTTAACTGTTTGTACAGATTTTGCCTTTTCTTCCATTTTCTTCATTACCTGCTGGGCAGGTGTACCAAACAAACTGGCCTTATCCATAGGTGCATCTAATAATTAGAAGTTATGTACTCACCATAACGTTCCATCTGAGTAGGTGTATTCATTTGTCTGCAACCTGTGGGTTATGGATCCGATATCGGATCCGAACCGGCATGGTTTTCCAGCTATGGATCCAAGCTCTCAGCTCCTCCCCTCACCCATAATGCCCTGCTCTACCCTCATGACCTCAGATCGAGTTTGCCAAAGCAACAATACCCTCAAAAGGGTAACAAGGAATATGCAGGAAACTGAAAGGCCAGGGGGATAGGAGGGCGGGATGGTTGCAGACAAATGAATACACCTACTCAGATGGAACGTTATGGTGAGTACATAACTTCTAAATCTGAAGTAGGATATTCATTTGTCTGCAACCTGTGGGACAGAGTCCCCAGCTACCTGAATCTTGGGCGGCCATCATGGAAGGATATTCCGGAGCACCCATGAGCCAAAGGATGCTCTACCCCTAGATGCAAGATCCAACTTATAGTGAGAAATAAATGTATGAGATGAAGCCCACGTGGCTGCTGCACAAATATCATCTAGAGGAATCCTAGCCTTGAAGGCTGCCGAGGTAGAAACTGACCGGGTTGAATGGGCATGAACACCCCGGTGCGGGCCTTCCTGACGCTTGATAAGCCAATAAAATGCACTGTGAAATCCAGCGGGACAGAGAAACTTTAGAAATTGGCTTGCCCAAATTGAATTTTGCAAAGGAAATAAACAGCTGGTCGGATTGCCTATGACCAGCTGTCCTGTTGAGATAAAATCTAAGTTGCCTGTGAACATCTAGTGAGTGTAGCTTATATTCACCTTTGTTTTCATACTTAGGGAAGAAAACAGGGAGGTTAATGGATTGATTGATGTTTGCTTCAGAAGCGATTTTAGGAAGGAAGGACGGGTTGGTCCTGAGGGAGACACGGTCCGGATGAAATACCAAGTAAGGAGGTTTAGCTGATAAAGCTTGAAGTTCAGAAACTCTCTTGGCTGATGTAATGGCTACCAAAAGGCTGTCTTGTAGGACACGAATTTGAGATCCACCGTAGCCGCTGGCTCGAAAGGGGAGCGGTCAAGGCCTGTAGGACCAAAGAAAGGTCCCAAGGAGGAACTGCTTGCTTTATAGGGGCCTGAGAAGGAAAGTACCTTTAAGAAATGTTTTGCACAATTTGGCTGACATAAGAGGATTAGACTCTTGACCAATGTGATAGTGAGAAATTGCCGCCAGTTGAACTTTGACTGTGGAACTGCTGGCACCATCATTAAAGAGAGAGGTTAGAAAATCAAGCACTACAGGGAGAGGAACCGTGAAGGATTTAGGCCTTGCCGCTCCGCCCACACAGAGAAACGTTTCCATTTGCTTCGTAAACCTTTCTAGTGGATGGTTTATGAGCCGCCACCAAAATAGCCTTTACCGTGAAGAAATACCGAGTCCTTATCAAGAGTGGAACTGGAGCAGCCAAGCGGTCAGCTTCAGGTTGTCCAGGTTCGAGGAGGAATGCAGGATGGATGGGATATCAGATCCGAATGGGATCTAGAATCCAAGGAGGATTCACAGAGTGAGACCTTAGGAAGGGGAACCAGATCTGTCGAGGCCAGAATGGAGCAATGAGAATCATTCTGCAACCCACCGAGAGGCTTTCTGAAGAACTTGCAGCATCAGAGGCAAGGGTGGATAGGCATACAGAAGACCGGGTGGCCAAGCATGCACCAGAGCTGCCTCTTGGGGTACCTCCGGGAGGAGGTATTAGAGCGAAAAAACTGTCGCACTTGGTGTTTGAGGGAGAAGCAAAAGATCGCATGAAGGGGTTCCCCACCGTGCGAATATGCGTTCGCTACTTGACAATTGAGAGACCACTCGTAAGGGGTCAGAATGGTGCGACTGAGCTTGTCCGCTAGGATGTTGGACCGACCGGAATGTGCGTTGCTATGAGAAAGCGATTGGTGGAGATTGCCCATTCCCAAACTCTCATGGCCTCTCGACAAAGAGGGTAAGACCTTGTTCCCCCTTGCTTGTTGATGTACCAGACAACAGACATATTGTCCGATTGAATCGCAATTGTTCCCAAGGGAAGAAAGTCCTGAAGTGCTAGCAACGCTAGGAGCACTGCTCTCATCTCTAGAACATTGATATGCAGTAAGGTCTCTGAATCGCTCCACGTGCCTTGGACTGTCCGGCCCAAAGTGCCCCCCACCCGAGGCGGGAGGCGTCCGTGGTCACCGTGGCGAGAGGGAGAAGCACAAAATGGGCGACCCTCGTGGAGATCCGGGAGTGGAGCCACCACAAGAGGGACCGCTTGCAAGCCTTGCTGATCGCTATGGGATGATGCATGGGAGAGCAAGGTATGACCACTGTACTAAGAGCGTCCACTGTAGAATGCATATTGAGCCTGGCAAGAGGAAGAAGTGCTATAGCCAAGCCATGGACCCTAGAGCCCTCAGGACCAACTCCGCTGGAACAGAACTTGAATGGAGAATGGCCCGCACCTGGAGCTGCAGATTTAGAACTCTGTCCGCAGTGAGGAAGGCTCGTAAACTCCTTGTGTCTAGTCTGGCCCCTATGAAATCTAAGAGCTGTGTGGGCCAGGTTGGACTTTTTGTATTTATTGTGATGCCCAGAAATGGAGCAAGATGGAGAAAGGAGTCTCGGCCAAGAGAAGTAGATGCCTTGTTGGGCGGTAAGGAGCCAGTCGTCCAGGTAGGGAAAGACCTGCACCCCTGAAGCCTCAGGTGGGCCGCTACCACTGCTAGTACTTTGGTAAACACCCTGGGGCTGTGGTGAGACCAAAGGGAAGGACCCGAACTGGTAGTGACTGGCTCCCAGCCGGAAGCGGAGAAATCTCCTGGAGCGCCTGTCCATCAGGTTGTGGTAGTAGGCGTCCTTGGGATCTATCGAGCACATCCAGTGATTTTCTCCCAGAAGGGGAGAATAGATTGCAGAGTGACCATTCGAATTTTTCTTTGGGGACTGCCAGATTCAAGAGAGAGAGGTCTAGGATTGGTCTTAGTTCCCCCGTCTTTTTTGGCACTAAAAAGAATCTGGAGTAGAACCCTGATCCGATCTGGTCTGGGGGAACGGGCTGGATGGCTCTTTTCTTTAGCAGATGGCCAATTTCTGCCAAAGCGGCCTCCCGTTGACCGGGTGGAACGTCTGGGAGGGACTTCAACTTTGGAAGGTGAAGGAAAGGAATGCGATATCCCCTGGATATGATTTGGAGAACCCAGCGGTCCAATGTTATGGACTCCCAAGCCGCTAGGTGCCCCGAAAAACGTCCCCCGACTGCCTCCAGAGTAGAGCAGTCGGGCAACCCCTCAGGGTTGCTGCGCGGGCCGTTCAGAGAAAGGTTCCCTGGACCCGAAGTTTCTGGGAGCCCCTCTGCCTCTAGGGCGGCGTCCTCCCTGTCCTCCTCTGCCACGGAAGGACTGGTTGTCCGGAGCAGGCTGGGACTGCTGCGACTTCCGGAACCACATCTTCTTCTGACCCTTTTGGTTCCTCGAATAGGGCCTCTGGGGTGCAGAGAAGCGGATTCCGACGGCAGACAGCGTCTTCCCGTCCTTCTCGCTCTGGGTCAACGTCTCGCGAACGGTCTTGCCAAACAGAGCAGAACCATCAAAGGGGCGTTCGCAAACGACGCCTTGAAGGGCTCAGAAAAATCGCAGTGACGGAGCCAGGCCTGGCGCCTAGTGACCAGTCCTGTCCCTCGCAGCTCTAGCGGCGCCTCCGTTGCATGGGAGAGTAGCCGCATAGAAGTATTTGTGACTGACCTAAGAGTGGCCATTTTGGTGGAGTGCAGAACTCTGTCCTCCTCCGAAATGGACTCAGGGGATGCAGCGTATTCTTAATAAGATCTCGCTGCATCCGAATAACATGTGCCAAATAGTTCAGCGCCTTACCGAGAAGGTCGCCGAACTGAACATCCGCTTCCCCAAGCGGTCCATCATCCGAGACTCCTTGCTCGGTGGGTGGACTGAGGGACTCTCCTGAGCCAGTTCCCTCTTTGTGGCCGCCGCCATCAACATGGCATCTACAGGAGGCCCCTTACTCCAATGGGTCCTGTCGGAGGCGGACTAAGGATCCTATCCGGTCTTTTGGGAATTGGCTCCACGGTGTCCGGTTCCTTCCACGCCCTGGTGGTAATAAGGTCCACCAGGGGTCGGCAGGGGACACCCAAGAGGTAGACGGGCCCGTTTGAATGCCTCCAAGAACACGGACTCGTCCGAGGAAGACTTGGGGCAGACCACCCCCTAATACGGAGCATTTCCATGATGTCTCCGGGGAGACATCCTCGGGGTGACCGTGGGAGCCTTCCTTCCTCCAAGTCCGTGTCTTCAGTGAGAGACTCGGGGAGTCAATGTGCCTCCTTTGCACGTATGCTTGGGGCCTCCTCTGGGGGCTGTCAGAGGAGTCCTCGCAGCAGCAATTTGCTCCATGGGAGCAACTTGGGGCACAGAAACGGGCTGTCCCAGGGGCCGGATGGTGGAAGCCTGGCCCAGTGCAGAGGGAGCTGGCGGAGCGAAGCAAGTGCCGGGGTCCGGAGACCCTCAACAGAGCCCTCTCCACTACATCAAAAGCCGAAGGGAGCCGACCTCGACCAAAGGATCCGACAATCGGCTCCCTCGATCCGAAGAGTGGATCGGAGCCGGCGCCAAGCACTCGGATCCGAAGGGACAGTGCGCTCCGACACAGACGGGCGCCGAAGGAGCACTGATCACCCGGATCCGGCTCGGATCCAGGCTCCGAGATCGGGTCCGACGCACTCGAGGGCAGGGTCGGGTCCGGTACCAAGTACTATCGGCTCCGACCTTCCCCGCCCGGCTGCTCGGCTCCAGTTGCTCCGAACCCGGATAGCGGGTCGGAGAAGGAGCAATAGGCTTAAAAGGGTGTTGAGCTCCCGGAGGGGAGGCAAGAGCACTCCCATCTGCATCTGGGCCTGGATGAACCTTCTCATCATCCGTCCAGATCAGCATCAGAAAGGCTATGGGTAGATCTCGAAGAGGCTACCGAGGTAGGCCTGGAGTGCCTCCTCGATAGCCTCGACGGAGATCGGGTCTCCTCCTCCTCAGGACCCGGTGAGAAGCACACAGGGGACCGGAGCCGAGAAGGAGGAGACCGAACCGACAACGGAGCCGGGAGAAGCCGCTTGGCTGGCGGGGCCGAAACAGAGGTCTCGGCCCGCCAGGTGCTTCTCCCTCCGTCCTTTTAGCTGCATCCCTCTCCTCTCCAGAAGCGGGAGTTTGAGTCCCAGGAGCAGGAGGGGTGCCACCGGGGAACAACTGCAGCCAGGAGTCCCGAAGGAGCGGAGGCCGGAGCCGAGTCTCGCGGTAAAAGACCCGCCAAGACCAGCTTGGACCTCCGCTCCCTCAGTGCCCTGGGGTTGAACCCTGCACAAATGGAACAACCAGATGTGTGGTGTTCAACCCCAAGACATAACACCGAGTGTGGCCATCAGCGGTGAGAGCTTATGGCCACACTCGGAGCATTTAGAAAATATAGATTTAGGCTGGTCAGCCATAATCTATAATACCTAAAGTTACCTAAAGCTACAGAAAGTAACTTAAACAACAAAAAACACACAGGCCTACACACACACTCTACGCAACTGGCGAGGGGAGGAATAAAAATATTTACTTTAACTTAAAATAAACTCAAAATAGTCTATAATAAAGGGAAACCTAATACTTTCACACAAATTTTGTTAAAGAAACAAGAAATTTTCTATTTTTCAACAAGAAAAGAGTTTACTTAGCTGAGAGCTATGTACCCACATCCAGTTACCAGCGCGGCAAACAAGATCTGAGGTCATGAGGGTAGAGCAGGGCATTATGGGTGAGGGGAGGAGCTGAGAGCTTGGATCCATAGCTGGAAAACCATGCCGGTTCGGATCCGATATCGGATCCATAACCCACAGGTTGCAGACAAATGAATATCCTACTTCAGATCTTAGCTTTAACATGATCCGGTAAGACCTGTTCCTTCAGCCATGCATGTCTTCTTATCACTGTGCCAGTCATGGCTGATCTAAATGAAGCCTCCAGTGCATCATAGCCACATTTTAAGGAATGGTTACTGACCTGTTGTATGTTATTTACCATTTCTAATATATATTTCTTATCTATAGAGTCATCAGAGGATAGCTTTTTAGTTAACTGATCAAGCATAAACTCTTGGTATTGTATCATGTGAAACTGACAATTTAAAGCTCTAGCTGAGAGAGTAGCAGAGGTGTAAACCTTTTTGCCCCATCTGTCTAAAGACCTGGCTTCCCTTTGAGAAGGGATAGGGTTTTTTGCTGTGGTCGAGGCTGCTGCCTTAGGCCCCTGGGATATGGTTTCGGGTCTGCAAGTGGGGCCTTGTATAAGTGGTGATGAGTGTCTGGAACCCTGTAAAATCTGTCTGGTTTGACAGGGGCTGGAGGTAAGGAGTCTGGTGCAGTGCAGACATCATTAAAAGCATCGTCCACAACAGAAAGGACAGGAGGTATAGCTAAAGGCCTGTGTTGTGGTAGGTGCAGAAAAGTCCTAAGTCTTTTTCTGGAATCTGAGAAATCCTGTTCCTGCCATTGGAATTGTTCTCGCATGGCATGTAAGGTTTCCCCAAAGGAGAATTCTTCTGGTGGAGAAGCAGCTGGAATGGATTCTTCAGCATCTGAGTCTTCATAATTGGAGAAATGAGCCTCTGGCTGGTCTGTTATATCAGAGTCCTCCGCGGAATCATCAGAGGACACAGGCTCGGGGGGCTCTGCTCTAGGTCTCTTTTCTGGGGGCTGAGGAATGAAAGAGTCCCCAACGGGGTACTTAGCTTTTAGAAGTCTTCGAAGTAGTATTCGGAAGTAGTAATCTCTAGATCTGACCGACCGGCACTTGCGAACAGCTTCTGCTTCGGGCGCCACGCGGCAAGAAAGACTGGGGAAAATGGCGTCGGCTGATGCCTTTATACCCGAAGACCAACAGAGATGACGTCGGGTGAAGTGCGACATCAGCCAAAGCCGGACCCGGACTTTGGAATCCGGCCGACCGAAGGGCTGCCTGACGACAGGCAACCCAGTTGTTATGACTGCAGATGCATCCATGAAGGACATCTGTATCCAGACTATGCTACTCAATTTTAAGGTTAAGAACTCGGTAAGACAAAACTCACAATGAAGCACAGATTAATCACTTATAGTCAAAAGAATCGAACTCGCAATATGAAAAAATACAGTTAAACAGCAACAAAATGCAGTTAAACAGTAATGAATTACAGTGGATAGCAATGAAATATAGTTAATCAGTAGATTGCTTTGAAACAGTAGCTGACAAATACCAGCAGTAACAGACAGCACAAATAAAGCAGCGATTCAGTAGAGTACTGTCATCAATTTAGTGAGGCTAACAACAAGCAATAATGTTTGTTTGTCTTTCGGCTTTTCCCGGTTAGGTATCGCCACAGCAGAACTCCGGTCCACTAATGATTGGCAGTGGATTTTTATGGTGGCGAGTTGCCAGCGCGACGCCCAACCTTCAAAGAAGGCACACCAATTCACGCATGCACCAACCTGCTTGTCTTTAAAAGTCACTCGACCGTGGGGAGGACATGCAGACTTCACACAAAAGGTGCTCCAGCCGAGAATCGAACGGGAGAACCTCTTGCTGTGAAGCGGCAACTCTAACCGCAGCACCACCGCAGCCTAACAACAAGCAATAATAAATACGATAAACTAAATGCAGTTGAACTCCTAAGTATAAAGCAGTAAAAGAAAGGAGAAAAAGTAAAATTTTTATTCATTTATTTTTTCTAGAAAGTGAAGAGAGAAAATAATGAGATAATTCAAGGTTCAGAAGCTAAAGGGGTGGCCCTTTACTAAGTTCTATAAACAGTAGAATGAGCTGATGTAATGTGATTGGGGGGGGGGGGGGGGAGTGTCCAGTATCAACTTTATACAAGAGGCAGGCAACTTGAAGCCACCAAGACTTAAGAGGCCACCACACCAGCTAGGCGGGTGGGTGGGGCAAACAAACAATTACACAGATATACATTAAAACAGAAGTACATAAACAGTTGAAAATAAGCACTTATCTTTTTCCAATATCACAGCAGACCACTGCAGCTTTGAGCAAATAATTTCAACTGGATTAAAACACTGGCTAATAAAGGCAGAGAAAGAAACCAGCCCAATTATCCAATCAAAAATAATAACAGTGCTGCAGGAATGCCTTTAGCTAGATCAAACTAGACTGATTAACCCATCTGTCTGAAACAATCTACTGCCAAAGGCAGAAATGGAGATAAAGGACTGCCAGGGTGAGTGTATGGAGCAATGTACCTTAAATAACCATTCTGCAGGATTTGACTGTTCTTTGTTCTGAACACTTCTAGCTTTCTTTTTGGAACCTCCCTACTACTGCTTTTTAAACGTCTGCTTACCTGCACTCTGCTGAGACTATTTATCTGGTTTCTTGCCAAAAGAATCAGAGAGATTCCCTGAATCATCTTATTTCTTTCATCATAGAATTTTTTACCACCACCTGCAGCAGAGGGTCCAAAAAACAATTTCCATCCAAATGAGAATTTAAAATTTTTTTTTTTTTTTTTTTTTACATCTGCTGAGAAGTTTTGGGAGTGCAGCCAGGAAAACAGCACAGTACTAGTGGCAACAGCTATGAATGAATGTTCCACAAAGTTATAAACACACTTTAAACAAACACTGAAAAATGGAAGACACTACACCAAACAAAGCAGATATTATTCCCACAAGAAGAAAATGCAGATAAAACTTTTCTTATGCTTTCACATTAGTCAGAATAATTTTTAACACACGTGCCTATCAATTCAAAATTCTAAAAATACAAATCAAATTTACATAAGCATGCACTTTTTTCCCTACACCAGGTTAATCCCATTAGGCTAGTGGCCTTTTTTTAGGGGAGACCAGAGATGGTATTTGTACTATTAGGAGAAATCTGGTCAGGGCAATGGGAAAAGATTATTTAAGAACTTACTATAACGAGAGATGTTTTTCTCTGCTTTGTTGTAGTACTTCTAACATAAGGGAGTTGCCTGCCAAGGTGATGACCCGACGTCTGCCAGTATATCAAAGTCTCTTACTACCTAGGGAGTGCGGCACATCTGACATAAGCCACCACCAGACGTCAGCTATAAAGGAGATGTATGCGTACACCACCCTCAGTCAGAACTGAGACCCCAGGGGGAGAGAGAGTAACAGAATGATGATCAATGTATCCAAGAAAGCCAGGAAGTGAGGGACTGACAAAAGGTTGGAATACTGCAGAGAAGAGAAGGACAACTATTGCTATGCTAAGTTCTTACACAACTAATCTATGTCTTATTCTTCTGTTGCAGTAAGCCTGGCATAAGGGAGAGTACAAAAATCTCATGAGGAAAGGGAGGAGAAAGTAGCAGAGGAATTTTCTATGAGGCCATTGAGAAGGGCCCTGGAAAAAGCTACCCTGGATCTGGAGATGGACTCCAGCTTACAGTGTTTAGTGAAAGTGTGTCCAAGTAGCAGCCTAAAGTTGATATCTAAACCCTAGCCCCTGAGGAAGATACTGCCCTGGTAGACTGAGTTTTGACTGAACCAAGAAGAACCTTACCACAGTGAGCGTAGCAAAAGGCAGCACATTTGAATATCCAATTGGAGATGGTGTTGTTTAGACAAAGGCAATCCCAGGGCCCTGAGATGGAAGGACACAAACAATTGATCTGTTTTCCTGAAGAGTTAAGTCTTATGTAAGCAGAACCTGAGTTGTCTGTGTACATCCAGGGTGTGCAGATCCTCTTACTACTGTCCTGAGTAGAGGGAAATAAGATGGGCAGGTGAATTGCCTGGTTTAGGGACAATTCATTGACCACCTTTGGCATGAAGGACGAACTGGTCTGCAAGGAGACCCTGGTCTTTGTGGAAATACAAGAAAAGGGGCAAGCCATAAGGGCTTGTAACTCTAAGACCAGCCTGACAGAGGTAATGGCCACTGGGAGGACCGTTTTCCAAGTGCAGTGCTCTACTGAACTAGAAATAAAATAGTTCAAAAGGTGCTTAAGTCAATTTCTCTAGCAGGACACTGAAGTCCCAGGGTGAAACCACAGGTCTCCTAGGAGTCTGATATGAAGGACCCTTTTGAGGAACTGTTTAGCTTTGAATCTGGAAGTGAAGGGTGAAGCTAGTGGCAGACAAGCAGAGATAGATGACAAATGAGCTTTAATGGAAGAGCATGCTAATCCTGCATTAAGCAATTCACACTGACAGGACAGGACCATAGATGGATCCACCTTCAGTGGGTCCTGGTTCCTAGTCGGACAGCAGACGGAGAACCTCTTGCATTTGGAGAAGTAAGACTTTCTAGTAGTAGGTTTCCTGGCCTCCTGCAGGACTGGAAGCACATCCTCAGAGTAAAGCTGTCTAAATGGAATCAGGGCTATCACCCACATGGTCAGTTGGAGGGTTTGCAAGTGTGGGTGGAGGAGTGAACCCCTTGTTCTATGTTAGTAAGTCCACTCTGTGGGGTAATCTGTGGTGACTGCCCTTGGCTACGTGAAAGAGAAGGGGGAAACAATGCTGTTTTGGCCAACAGGGAGTCACCAGCAAACCTTTTGGCTTTTCCTGTTGGACTTTCAACAGGACTTTCGGAATGAGTGGAAGAGGAGGGAATGCATATAGGAATTTCCCCTTCCACGAGACTGAAAGGGCATCCACTCTCCAAGACTGAGGATGGTATTCTTTGGCACAAAATTGAGGGAGCTGTTTTCATGGGGAAGGAAAACAAGTCTTTCTCTGGAATACCCCACTGGTGGACAATGACCAGAAACACATTCCTGTGAAACATCCATTTGTGGGCTTATATTCTGGATGTGCTTAAGGGGTCCGCCACAGTATTCTGGCTGGAGGTGATGTGCACCGCTTAGAAGGATACATTTAGGAGGTGAGCTAGATCCCAAAACTGCATGGCTAGTCTACACAGGCGATAGGATCTGGTACCACCCCGGCTTGTTTATGTACCACAAGACTGTCATGTTGTCTGTGTGTACACAATGTCCTTGGTTTGATAAGTGATTGGAACATTTGGAAGGCAAAAATGAATGCCCTCATTTCTCTCACATTTATGTGGGCCTTCATTTCGGAGGGAGGCCACTCTCCTTGAGCCATGTGGAGGTCCACGGCCACCCCACCAACCCATGTTTGATGCATCTGTGAAAAGGACCCGAGTTGGTGGCACAGGGTGAATGGGGAGACCTGGATTTAGACAAGTGTGTAATCCACCACTGGAGCTCCTTCTTTAGACAGGGGAGGTGAGGAATTAGGTGTTCTAGAGGGTGAGCATGCTGAAACCATACTGACTTGTGGAACCATTGGAGTTTCCTCTTGTGAAGCCTTGTTTGAGGAACCATTGGGATAGTGGATACCATCAGCTCCAAGATTCTGCAGGACTGCCTGGCAGACACCTGATTTAGTTGGAGTGCCTCTGCAAAGATTAGTGAGCTCTCCTGTGCCTTGGGAGGTGGGAGAGACAACATCATGCTCAGGGTTTGGAATCTGCAGCTCAGAAAAATGTGCTCTTGGGCTGGGACGATTTTTGTGATGTTGATGGTCAAGCCCAGGCTTTGAAGAATGGCAATTGTCATTTGGAGAGATTTGTTCAATTTATTTATTTTTTTATTTATTTTACATTTGTTAACCGGGCTAGTCCAACTGGATACATGTCCATTTTCAGTGGAGGCCCGAGGAGAAAAGCTCCGCAAACTACTACTTAACAAGTTAAAAAATATACAGAATTATGCAATAAAAAGAAAACATTTGCTTTAAATTTCTTCCAGAATGTATAGACACAAGAGTACAATATGAGACTTAGCAGGTGAATAAGATTAGATATTTTACTTAGTTACAGTATTACTACATTATACGTGAGAAGCAAAATTAGATTTATGTCTTTTAATAGAGAGAGAGATAGGAATAATTAAGAAGTGGAAGGTGTGGTATACTAGAGTTAGGAGGAGAAGGAGAGGGAGGTCAGAAGAAAGGAAGGAGGGAAAAAGAAAGAAGTTAGCCAGGGTTATGGCAAGAGCATAGCCAGTGGTTGGTTAGGAAGATTTTGAGTTTGTTTTTAAATAGTGGAATTGAGGTCAGGGTTGTGAGGTCTGGTGGTAGTTGATTCCAAATTTTGCCAACTGAGTTGGAAAATGTGGAGTCACCTGCTATGTTATTTGATAGAGAAGTTTGAATCAGTATTTTGTTAGAGGAGCGAAGGTTCTTCAAATTGGTATAGGATTTTATAAGGGTGGAGAGCATTGGTGTGTTCTCTAGGTGATGAAGGGCTTTGTGGGCAATTGTAAGTTGATAGTAATGTATTAGGTGGGGTAGTTCCAGCCAACCTAGTTTTGTGAGATTCAAGCAATGGTGAGTCCTATATGGAGAGGCTGTAGCAAATCTGACAATGTTGTTGTATGATGTGGCTAGTTTATTGAGATTAAACTTAGATTAGTGTATATGGGGGAAGCATATAATAGGGTAGAGATTAAGTGGGTTCTGGCTATATTAGATCTGGCTTCAGGAGTTAAGCAAGATTTGATTCTGTAGAGAGAACCTAGTTTTCTGTTAGTTGTTTTTATTGCTGAGTTAATATGAAAGTCAATTTTTAGTTGGTTGTCAATAGTAATACCCAAGAGTTTGGTTGTTTGGTCTGGAGTGATGAGTGTGCCATTATTGGATGAGAGTGTGAAATCCATTGAGGGAGACAGGTGTGTGGGTGGAAAGATGAGAAGTTTGGTTTTCTTGGGGTTGAGGAGGAGACAATGATTAGCGAACCATTGCTCTATGGTGGTGAAGGTTTTTTTGTGAGGGAGTGAAGTTCAGTCTGAGTTGAGGCAGAGCAAATGATGGTAGTGTCATCTGCATATTGAATACAGGTAGATAGGGGTGTGGATAGATGAAGGTCATTTATAAAAATGGAAAACAGAAGAGGACCTAAGATGGAGCCCTGAGGGACTCCTATAGAGGTGGGGAGAAGATCAGAGAGATGGTTGTCCCAGAGAACTGCCTGTTTGCGATTTTCGAGATAGGATGTGAACCAGCTTAATGCAAGATTGTCCAGAGAGAGGGATTCTGTTTCGAAGTGGCTTGGATTAAGACATCGTCCAGGTGAGGGCAGAGTAAGATATCTTGAAGCCTGCAAGGGTACATTAAGATCCCTTGAAGCCTGCAAAAGGTTACTACTGGGGCTAGAAATTTTGTGAAGACTCTCGAAGCTGTAAAGAGGCCAAAAGGCAAAGCCGAGAACTGACAGTGGGGGGATCCCACAGAAAATCGTACCAATTCCCTGTATTTGTGGTGGCTGGGAATATGGATGTAAGCATCTTTGATACCTATGAACATAAAAATGCCTGAAGGAAGACAATGGGAAGTAGTGTTTGTAAGGTTAACATTTTGAAAGAGGGGACTATGAGGAAATTGTTGAGTTAAGACAGGTCTAGAATTGGTCTCAAGGGTCCTTGCTTCCTGGGAACTAGGAAAAGGCGGGAGTAAAAGCTTACTTCCTCATGCCATTGGGGGAACAGGTTCTACAGTAGCCACAGGTTATGGAAGTCTCGGTGTGGTACTTGTTTTCCACAGCGGAGACAATTATTTAATTTTTCAGGGCTCGATTAGTGCAAGAAAAAAGATATCCAACACGGTTCATAGGTAGGTACTAGACTATCGGCCCAAGGGCCTAAGCAAGCCTAGCCAACAAGGTTCCCTGGCTTACGCCACCCAAGAAAGTTATTTTCCTGTGCCACTGTCGAGCAGCGCCACAGAAGTGATCCCCAAGGTGTATTTCCTATTTCACATCCACTTGTCAAGATTTTTCTTGAAGAGTGCTAATGAGGAACTTTGCTTGACATAGATGGGTAGCTTGTTCCAGAGTATGGGAAGTTTCTGGGAAAGGAATCTATCCCTCCAGCATGTCCTGTTTATTGTGGTGACAAGATTTAGGTCCCTAGAGCGTGCAGCTCGGAGGGATTGGGATTTCTTTAGGTGTAGCATGCCCAACAGCTCTAAGTTTGACATAGCTTTATATGTAAGACAGAAATCACCTTGGAGTGGGCGATATGCTACGGAGTAAAGCTGGAGTTTTTTTGAGACTGTCAGTGTAGGGGCACTGTTTGAGGCCAGTAATCCTCTTTGTAAGGTACTTCTGTGGCCTTTACAGCTGCTGCAGATGTCTTGTGAGGTACATTCCAAAAGGGGCGTTGTACTCGATAATGGGTCTAATGAGTGTTGAGTAGAGGGGAACAATGACTTCATTCTTCCTAGAAGAGAACCCTTTTGTGATCAAGTGTGCCACGTAGAAGGATTTCCTGACTACTGTGGTGATTTGATTAACAAAGGAGAGACTACTGTCCACCTGGGTTCCCCAGGTCTCATCACACATTTGGCGTTAAGTAGACTGCTGCCTATGTGGTAGTTCATGGGTACAGAGTTTTTACCAAAGGGGATGACAATGCACTTTTTGGCATTGAGCTTGAGGCCATGGCTCAGACATCAGGTATCTGTCTCAGTATAGGTACTTAGCTTTAGTCGTTTTCTACTTCACTCTGGCAGTGGCCGACCGATGCACACTCACACTGCTTCTGCTTCAGGCTCCACGGCAAGAAAGATTGATGTAATGGCATCAGCTACCTTGCTTTATACCACTGACGACCTGATATCAGTCCCTAGCAACCTGCAGCCGACATAGAAGGGACAACCTTTACTTTGGTATTCAGGCCGGCCAACGGCTACCCAGCAGGGATAACCCACAAGTGATGATTGCAACAGTGAAACACAAAAAAAATGCCTATTTCTTCATGCCGTTGGGGAACAGGTTCTATAGTGCCTTGTTCTAGGAGGTTTTGTTGGACTGCAGGGAAAAAGGGGGGGGGGGCCTGAACTTTTGGTGATAGATGAACTCCCCTGAAGGTAGGTACCTTGTGCGAAACCACGAAATACCCCCTCTTGATGATGCTCAACACCCAAAAGTCCTGAGTGATGAGCTCCCATGAAGGGAAGGAAAGGGAAAGGCGCTGGGAAAGGGGAGTTTGGCTGCTGCAACAGTCATGAGGAGGCGCCCGTCCGATCTGGAAAGGGCTGTTTAGTTATATGGGAAGCAGAGACAGGAGGAGGAGAAAACTGTAGGTAGGAGGAGGAGAAAACTGTTGGGTGGGCTTAGACATTTTTTTGAGGTCTAGATTGTGGGGCTCTGGATTGCCAGCATATGAAAATCTGCTTTGCAGGGTAATTCCTATAAAATTTAGGCACAGGAGACACCAAAATGTGCTTGAGGTATTTCAGTTCTTTACTTTTTTCTTGCACAAATTTGAAGAGCTCTGCAGAAGGTTTCCCAAAAAAGGCAATAATGTCCAAGGTGGAATCCATCAGTTTTGCCTTGACATCCTCAGGTAGAGGGTGAGCTTAAGCCAGGCAAATCTTCTGAGAGCAGAAGAGAAAGTAGCAGCTCTAGAGGAGGCTTCTACAGCATCACAGGTGCACTTGACAGAATGTCTGTCTACTTAAGAAGAGGTGGCAAGGAGGGAGGATGCCAGGGCCTTATTTTCAGAATCAGGCATATCTGATATCAGTTTTGAAATTTGGGAAAGGAGTTCCACGTTGTACTTGGTCATGTGTGTCTGACAGTTTAATGCTCTGAAAGCCAGGTTAGCTGAGGTATAGATTTTCTTTCCCAGCCTCTCCAACTGTCTGCTAACTTTATCTGAGGGAAGCAGGGAGGAAGAAGGAAGCAACCTGGAGGCTTTATCACAGGCAACAGATACTACAGAAGGATCTGCAGCAGGAGCCTTGAAGAGAAGTTTACAGTCCTTGGATACTTTATAGTACCTATCCAGTTTTTTTGGAGCTGGAGGCTGATAGCCCGGGTGAGTGGAAGTGGATGCAAAAGCATCCAAAAGGGCAGGTAATTCAAGAGGCATGGCTGAAGGACTGGGGATTGTGGATGAGGTCATAGTAACGCTTCTGGACCTCATACATCTCTGTAGTGTCCCATTTGAAGTGGTCACGCATTTAGGCTATAGGCTCCCCAAAAGAAATCTCCTCCATGGGAGAATCTGTCCCATTAGAGTCCTCTTAAGAGAAGAGATTTTGGAGGAATAATCCAAAGGATCATCCTCCTCTTCAAAAGAGGAATCTTTATCTGAGGTAGGATGGGGCCTAGGTCTCTACAGATGGGAAGAAGGGCAACCTGACGGAGACGTAAGCACCATAAAGGCCTTAAAGAGGCCTTGTGTGAAGTTCAGTCATTCCTTCTGTAGGTTCCACAATATCTAAGTTGACATTCTCCCTAACACTACGGCCCTCCAACACAACAAGCCTTGGTCCCCCCTGGACATCACAGACTGATGCCTAAGAAACCTCTCTGGATCTGCAAATGTCCACAGTCAAAGGGCATGTGAAGTGGGCTTGGCCCGTGGGTCCAAATCCTGGTCAGCATTCGTCTCTGAGCTATCATGTGCTTCAGGAGAGACAACTGACTTCAGAGGTGCGGCTTCAGTTATAGGCCAATGTTTTTTGGCCTTTCGTTTTTGCAGGCTCTATCGCCAGATCCAGAGGGGAATCCACTGCGCTCTTCACTAGAAGCTTCCAGCTATGGTTTTCTAGGTAGACTGCAAGGGAGGATAACCAACTTCAGAAGGTCTTCAGTACAAAGGATTGGGAAATGGAACAGTTTTTGTGGTCGTGCTGAAGGCAGAGACAAAAAAAGGCACTGCGTATGACTATCTTTAAGTGGAATTTGTCTTCCACAGTCACACTTCCCTTTCCCGATGACATGAATCTCAAATAAAGAAAAAGGAAGCAAAAAGACAAAACAGATTTCCCCAATGGGGCACTTATCTTAGAAAATCAGCATGAGTGAATTATGATTGTGATGTCACCATTTAAGTTGAGTGAAATTTTAAAGATTTCGTATTCAGATGGTCTTTTTGACGAAAGCAGCTAATAAACTGAGTGGACGCTAATACAGTGGTGTCATTTCATCTTGCTGATTTTGGCTACACAAGGTCTTTGTTTCTTCATTTTTTTTGGGTTTCCTCGAACTGGTGGTTTTGGTGCAAGTTCTGAGGGTAGTGTGCATGTACACCTCTTTTATGGCCAAGGTCTGTTGATGGCCTACGTCAGACGTACCATGCACCCTAGGTAGTAAAAGACTTTGATATACTGGCCGACATCGGGTCATCACCTTGGCAGGCAACTCCCTTATGTCAGGAACACTGCAACAGAAGAATAGAAGGACATCTTCCCCTCCTCTTTTGAAAGGTGCTATAGAATCTTTTACAACCCCCTGAAATACCACCAATTTAAGTAAATGAGACCTCGGTTTAATATCTCATATGAAAAACAACACAAACAGGAGTGCAGCATCCGCTTATGCTGCACTGCAATGTCAGTAATTAATCTACCTGGTGTGGGAATAGAAAGTACAGCTGTGTACACTTACCAAAAATGTAGATGTTCGAGTGTATTCACTGTTGCAGTCATCACCATTTGGGTTATTTGCTTGCAGTAGCCCTCAGTCAGCCTGATTATCAAAGTCTTGGGTCCTGCGTCGGTTCCTGTCATCTTCCATGACGTCAGGTAGTCATCGGTATAAAGCATGCAGCTGACACCATCAGTTTTTCTTGCCCCAGATGTCAGGTGTCCCAATAATGAGAAGCAATTATATACAAGGTTACACCTCCAATAAAAAAGCAAATGCACTAAAAAGCTTTAAGTATAACAAACAAGAATAGCGGTATAGTCAATAAAAGTCAGAGGGGCTGGAGGAAGGGTAATCAGGACAGTACCAGTGAATACACTCTAACAACTACATTTATGGTAAGTGTACACAACTGTACTATGTTCTTCATGTTTCACTGTTGCAGTCATCACATTTGGGTAGATTTCCAAAGCTAAGGATGGGAGTAGGTAATTAGACACCATTAGGACATGCTATAAGGCCCTGCAAGACTGCAGTGGCAAAATCATCTCTGGATTTAGAAAAAATTGGCAAGTGGTAATGCTTAGTGAAGGTATGTACAGAACTCCAGGTAGCAGCTTCTAGGATGTCCCTGGTAGGGACACCTCTGAGAAAGACTGCAGAGGTAGATGCAGCCCTGGTTGAATGTGGTCTAATCCCCTGTGGGGTAGGTTTTCCATGGTGCTTATAGCAGAAATTAATGCAGTGGCCTATCCACTGAGAAATGGTTTGCTTTGAAATGGCCTTCCCCTCTGCGCCTGCAGCAAATGCAGCCAGCAGCTGTTCAAATTTCTTGAGAGGGTTAGACCTGTCCAAGTATAATCTAAGTTGTCTGAGCATGTCCAATGGATGCAGTGCTCATTCCCCCTTGTTCTGTGGATTAGAAAAGAAGGTTGGCAAATGAAGGGACTGATTAAGGACCACACTGGATACCACCTTGGGCATGAAGGAAGGATTGGTCCTGAGGGATACCCTGTCCGCATAAAAGATGATGAAAGGCTCCACTGCCATGAGGGCTTGTAATTCAGACACTCTTCTTGCTGAAGTGATGGCTACAAGGAAAGCTGTTTTCCAAGAAAGGAATTTAACTCTGCATTTGCAGCTGGCTCAAAAGGAGGCAGAGTGAGTTTTTCCAATAAAAAGTTGAGGTCTCAAGCTGGAGTAGGGGCTCTCCTGGGTGGTCTTAAGACTTTAGCCCCTCTGAGGAACTGCTTCAACAGTGGATGAGAGAAGAGGGGTGGCTCTGTATTGTAATGAGCTGAAATGGCTGAGAAATTAATTTTGATGGAGGAAAAGGAAAGGCCCTTGTGCAGCATCTCAGTTAAGTATTGAAGAATCTGAGGTAAATTGGGTGCTGCTGTGCCCGTCCCCTGAGTTTCGCTCCAGCAACAGAATCTTTTCCATTTTTCAGGATAGGATTTTCTAGTACTTGGCCTCCTTGCCTCCAAAATGACATCCATCACTTGTTTACTGCGGGATGGTAACAGGGAGACCAGGTAATTAGCCAGGCTCCCAGGTTCAAGTTTGAAGCTGTGGGTGCAGAATCTGGCCCTCCTGCTGGGACAGCAGGGTAGGGGTCTGAGGAAGGTGCCATGGTGCCAGCAGTGACACACTCCACAAGAGAGGGTACCACTGTTGGCGAGGCAAGTCTGGTGCAATCAGTACTGTCCTTGGTTTGTCCTGTTTGATCTTTAATAGTACCTTGGAGAGGAGACGCAGAGGCAGAAAGGCATAAACAGATAGGTTTTTCCAGGTGAAGGACATGGAATCCACTTTCCAAGCTTGTTTGTGGGGAGTCCTTGTGCAAAATTTGTCCAATTGGTAGTTCTGGGGGGAGGCAAACATGTCTATCTCTGGGCTCTCCCATTTGCTTCCCAACATGATGAATATCTTTGGTTCCAGTTTCCACTCGTGTGGGTCCATGAGATTTCTGCTTAGGTCATCTGTTAGTGTATTTAGCTGTCCTGGCAGGAATTGAGCCTGTAGGTGCACTTGGTAGCTCAACGCTGTGTTCCACAGAGCCATGGCTAGTCTGCAGAGAGGGCATGAGTGGGTTCCTCCCTACTTGTTTCCGTACCACATAAAAGTGGTGTTGTCCGTCTTCACCAATAATTGTCCTGGAAGAATGTGGTCCTTGAAGGCTGTCAGAGCATTCTGTACAGCTAACATTTCTTTTTGATTAATATGCAGGTGCATTTGACATGGGTTCCATTTGCCCTGAATGCACTTCCCTGCCAAGTGAGCCCCCCATGCATAGTCTGATGCGTCTGTTGTTAGGGTTTGGGCGGCAGGGGGTAGAGTGAATGGCAGTCCCTTGTTTTGGTGGCAGGCCTCTGCCCATCAAAGGAACTCTATCTGTAGACAAGGTATGATAGGAATCATTGATTCTAGATCCTGAGAATGTTGACACCATAGGCTTTTTAAATACCACTGTAGTTTCCTCATATACAGTCTTGCATATGGAATTAGTAGAATGCAGGAGGCCATGAACCCCGGGGCTTGCAGTATTTTCCTTGCAGACAACAGGGTCTTTGTGGCCAGTAGTTTGTCAAATGAACTTGTTTCACTGGCGTTAGGTAGGGCTTCTGGGAAGTTGTAATCAAGCTTGCTCCCAGGAATACAATTTGCTGGCAGGGTACAAGATGTGATTTCTTTTTGTTGATGGTGTACCCTAGAGAAGTTTCAGTTTCTTACAAATGCCAGATGATTCAATAGTATGTCCTGGCATTCTGCCTGAATTAGACAATAGTCCAGGTATGGGTATATTTGAATATTTTTTTTGCCTACAAAAGGCAATGACTGGAGCTAGGCACTTTGTGAATACCCTGGGCGCAGTAGATAAGCCAAAAAGCAGTGCAGAGAACTGATAGTACATGTAGCCTGCTTTGAAGCGTAGGTATCTTCTACAAGATTCCCTTATTGGGATGTGCAGGTAGGCTTCTTTTAAATCCAGTGTTACCAACCAGGCATCTTTGCCTAGCATAGGAAGCAGCTGATGAAGAGTTAGCATTTTGAATTTTGGGATTACCAAAAATGTGTTTAGGATTGACAGGTCCAGGATAGGATGCCAGGAATTTTCTTTTCTGGGAAACAGAAAAAGTCTTGAGTAGAAACCTTGTCCCCATTCTTCTTCTGGGACAGGTTGAATAGCCCTGATGCTTAAAAGAGAGAGAACTTACTTTTGAGCCTCTGCCCCCTGATTTGTGGGTAGATTTGGCCAACCATTTAGGATTGGTAAAGAGTGGAAATGGAATCTGTATACTTGGGAAACTATATTTAAAACCCATTTGTCCTGGGTAATGAGTTCACAATTTTTTACCTGCAGGGCAATCTTGCCCCCCTTAAAGGAACAGTCAGTTGAGCAGGGCTTGGAAGGTTTAAATTTAAGTCATTGAGACAGTTTACCATAGGGGGGAGTCTCACTACTTTCCAGCTTTGGAAGTGGGAGCCCCCAACTGCTTACTCCTGTGAGTCCCTTCGGATTGTAGCCTGGGTGTTCTGCTGGTTCTGGGTTTGGACTGAGAAGGCCTGGAAGAGACAGGAAGGGACCAATTCTTAGACGGCCAATGCCTACTAAATCTGGGAGGCTGTACTTACAGGAAATCAATATGCACAGATTTAGCTTTTTCCTCCATCTTTTTAAGTACTACTTCTGCTTTGTTGCCAAACAGGCGGTCTTGGTTTAAGGGAGCATCCAGCAATTTAGCCTTAACATGATCTAGCAAAGATTGCTTCTTAAGCCAAGCATGCCTTCTAAGTACAGACCCAGTGACAGCAGCCCTGCAAGCTGCCTCTAATGAATCAAAACCACATTGCAAAGTATGTTTTTCAGCTTACTCAGCAGAATGCATTAAATCCTGTAAATCTTTATTTTCAGCACATTTAGGAATCATCATCATTTTCTGTTTAAGCAATCCAATAATATGCTGCTGATACTTTAACATAAGAAACTGGCAGTTTAAGACCCTAATGGCCAAGGTTGCAGAAGTGTCTACCTTCTTATCCCATCTATCAGGCGCCCTGGAATCTCTATCAGAGGGGGGTAGGATTTTTGTTAGTAGTGGCCTTAATGCCCTTGGGCCCCTGTGAAATGGTTTCAGGATCTGCAGTAGGATTTTTAAAAAGGAACTTGAGAGAGTCAAGAACCCTGTAATACCAATCAGGTTTTCTGGGAGCAGGAGGTAAAATGTCAGGGGCCAGGCTAGATTCCGAGAAGGCATCATCCACAATGTCCAGCACAGGAGGTATAGCTAAAGGCCTGTGTTGGAGCAGGAGTAAGAAATCCATAAGCCTCTTTTTTGGAATCAGCAGAGGGAATGGAGTCCTCTGCATCAGAATCCTCATAGGTAGATAAGGGTAAATCCTGGTCATCAGTGGAAACAGAAATTTCAGAGTCCTGATTACAAGAATCAGAAGGAAAATCAGTCCTAGGTCTCTTAGAGGGGGAAGGGTGGCTTCCCCTGATTCGAATAAAAAGGTCTTCAGCCACTGTTATTTGTTTTTAGGCATAGGGGCCTGACCATGTGGTCCGGGCGTCGGTTTCTAGGCATGGATCAAGTTTTAGGCCTTGAAGGAGAAGATGGTGTCGGTTTAATATGCAAGTCAGTAGGCCTGAATACACCCTTAGAAGCTGTGCCTGCACAGCAGCTCCGGACCCACCAAGGTAGAGACATCCGCAGGTACCACAGTCGAAGAAGCATCTCGCGGCATACTGGACTCTGAATGGGTCTTGGTAGAGGCCTGCGAATCTGAAGTAGCAGGTATCAGGGGCTGCGAAAGCATCTCACTGTGTGAGCGAACTGGCGACTAGCTTCGGAGAAGCATCGCCAGCAAATTTGGACTTATGCGGTCTGTCTCTGTCTTTATCTTTGCTTTTTTTTGGAATGTCGGTAGTTGGGTGGCTTACCGAAGCCATTTCTGGATAATTTTATTTTTATTTATTTTATTTAATATTTGTTAACCAGGAAAGTCCGACTTAGAACAAAGCAAATTTTCAGCGGAGGCCCGGGCAGAAATGCTCTAGATGCATGTCTTTGTAATGGAACCGAGTACCAAAAGACTTAGAAGCGTAAATGAACCGACGAACAGTTCGAAGTTTGAATAAGGCACAAAACCGACAGCGAGGTACGCCGTGGTATAGGTCTAAGCAAGAAATGCAGTACGAAGGAAAATCTTTACGAGGTATTTGCTTTCCACAAGAAATACAATTGTTAACTTTTACTGACATCGGTTTAGAGCAAGAAAAAGGTTCCCCAATGGGTACTTAGCTTAGTTGAAGACTTCTGTTCTGAAACTCGGAAAAGTACAGATGAGTACACTTACCATAAATGTAGATGTTCGAGTGTATTCACTATTGCAGTCATTACAATTCCGTTATCCTGCTGGCAGGCTACCCTCAGTCTGCCCGAATTCCAAAGTCTAGGTCTGGCGTCGGTTGCTGTCGCCTCTTCCCTGAAGTCAGTGCGCCAGGGGTATAAAAGCTGCAGCAGACACCATTTTCCTCAGTTTTTCTTGCCCCAGATGTCAGGTGCCCCCAAAAGGGTAGGCTAAAAATATGCCAATAAAACATGCATGCACCAAAGTATATATATTTTGCCTTCATCTACAAGCAAATACACCACATAGGTTGCCTAGAACAGAGAAGTACAGATAAGTTCCAGCAAAGAAATGGGGGATGGCGGGTGGGTAACCTGGACTGCAACAGTGAATACACTCGAACATCTACATTTATGGTAAGTGTACACAACTGTACTATGGTCTTCGTGTTTCACTGTTGCAGTCATTGCAATTGGGATGAATCCCAAAGCTAAGGTTGGGAGGCTGGAGCTAAATAGCACTAGGAGCGGCTGCAGTGGCAAAGCCTGCCCTGGATTTAGAGTAGAGTGATAAGTGAGAGTGCTTTGTGAAGGTGTGCAGTGAACTCCAAGTTGCAGCCTCTAAAATGTCTTTGGTTGGTACTCCCCTGAGGAAAGCTGCTGAAGTGGCTGCTGCTCTGGTTGAATGTGACCTAATGCCCTTAGGTACTGGCTTGCCATGTTGCAAATAGCAGAAACGAATGCAGTGGCCTATCCACTTGGAAATAGTCTGCTTTGAGATAGCCTTTCCTTGTGATCCTGCAGCATATGCCACTAGTAATTGCTCTGCCTTTATGAAAGCTTTGGTTCTGTTCAAATAGAAGCATAGCTGTCTGTGCATGTTCAAAGAATGCAGAATTCTCTCCCCCTTGTTCTGTGGGTTTGGATAAAAGGTAGGCAGATGAATAGTTTGGTTAAGGGCCACACTGGACACTACCTTAGGCATGAATGTCGGGTTTGTCCTCAGAGAAACCCTGTCTGGATAAAAAATGATAAAAGGTTCCACAGCCATGGGTGCCTTAGCTCTGAGACTCATCTTGCAGAAGTTATTGCTAGGAGCAGAGCTGTTTTCCAAGATAAAAACTTTATATCAGCTGTAGCGGCTGGCTCAAAAGGAGGCAGGGTGAGTTTTTCCAAGACATAATAGAGGTCCCATGCAGGTATTGGTGATCTCCTTGCAGGCCTTAAATTTTTGGCCCCTCTGAGGTACAGCCTTAATAAAGGATGCGAAAAGATTGGTGGCTCTGTGTTGTAATGAGCCAAAATGGCAGATGCATGAATTTTTATAGATGAAAAGGATAGGCCTTTGTCCAGCATCTCAGTCAAGTATTGCAAAATCTGAGGAATGTTTGGTACAGCTGTCTCAATTCCTTGTGCCTGGTTCCAAGCACAGAATCTCTTCCATTTACTAGCATAGGATTTTCTAGTACTAGGCCTTCTGGCCTCCAAAATGACACCAATCACCGCTTTAGTGAGAGGTGTGCTTTATATGATTACATTATCTGCCATGCTGCCAGATTTAAAGTTTTGAGTTGGCTGTGCAGGATCTGATTGTTCTGCTGGGACAGTAGATGAGGCACTTGAGGTAAGGCCCAGGCTGGGCATTGAGACAAGTTCCTTAGGACTGGATACCAGTACTGGCGTGTCCAGTCTGGGGCAATCAGTATCGTTTTTGGCTTCTCCTGTCTGACCTTTAGGAGCACCTTGGGGAGGAGAGGCAAAGGAGGAAAGGGATATACTGTTAGGTTTTTCCAGCTGAAAGATAGGTCCACTTTCCATGCTTCCCTGTGATAAGTCCTTGTGCAGAATCTCTTCAGTTGGCAGTTGTGAGGTGAGGCAAATAGATCTATGTCCGGGCATTCCCATTTCCTTGTAATCATGCTGAAGACTTGCAGATCCAATTTCCACTCGTGGGGATCCATGAGGTTTCTGCTTAGTTCGTCTACCAGAGTATTTATCTTTCCTGGCAGGAATTGTGCCTGCAGATGTACTTGGTAAGTCAATGCTGTGTCCCACAAAGTCATGGCTAGTCTGCAAAGGGGGTAAGAATGAGTGCCTCCCTGTTTGTTTATATACCACATGACCGTGGTATCGTCTGTCTTTATCAGTAGTTGTCCTGGATGAAGTAGGTCCTTAAAGGCTGTCAGAGCATTTTGAACAGATGCTTTTGATTTGCGGACCATGTGCCTTGAACACATCTTCCTGCCATGTGGGCTCCCCAGGCATAATCCGATGCATCCATTGTTTAAGTCTGTGTGGCTGGGGGTAGAGTGAATGGCTGTCCCTTGTTCTGGTGACAGGCCTTCGCCCACCATCGAAACTCCTGTTGCAGGCAGGGAATGAGAGTAACTATTGTTTCCAGGCTGTGGCAATGTTGAGTCCAAACACTTTTTAGGTACCACTGAAGTTTCCTCATATGCAGTCTTGCATATGGAATTAGTAAAATGCAGGATACCATGAAGCCCAAATCCTGCAGAATTTTTCTTGCAGATAACTGGGCCTTTGTTGCCAACAGTTTGAAATAGGTAGTCAGTTGTCTTTATTTGTCTGGCGTGAGATAAACCATCTGAGCATTTGTATTTAAGCTTGCACCCAGGAATATTATCTCTTGAGAGGGTACTAGTTTTGATTTCTGTTCGTTGACTGTGTACCCTAGGCATGGTAGTAATCTTTTTACAAACGCCAGATGCTGTAGTAGAATGTCCTTGTTCTCTGCTTGAATGAGGCAGTTGTCCTAGTAAGGATATATTTGTATTCCTCTTTGTCTGCAGTATGCAATTACTGGTGCCAGGCACTTTGTGAAGACCCTGGGCGCAGTAGATAAGCCAAAGGGTAGTGCAGAGAATTGGTAGTGCATTGAGCCAGCTTTGAATCTGAGGTATCTTCTGCATGTTTGTCTGATTGGGACATGCAGGTATGCCTCTTTTAGATCTAAAGTCACAAGCCAAGCCTTTTTGCCCAACATGGGCAGAAGCTGCTGTAGAGTCAACATTTTGAATTTTGGAATATCCAGACATATGTTTAGAACAGATAGGTCCAGTACTGGTCTCCAGGCTTTTTCCTTTCTGGGTACCAGGAACAGTCTTGAACAGAATCCTTGTCCCTGCTCTTGCTCTGGTACTTGTTGAATGGCCCTCATGTCCATGAGGGATGGGACTTGGTTTTGTGTCTCTGCCCATTGATGTTTTGGCAGGAATGGCCAACCGTTTGCCCTTGGCAGAGTATGGAAGTGAAACTTGTAGCCTTGTGACACTATGTTTAAGACCATTTGTCCTGGGTGATTATGTGCCAATTTTGAACAAAAAGTGCTACTTTTCCCCCTAAAGGTGCTGCCAGAAGATAAGTGCTTGGCGCAGGAAGGGGGAAGTCATTGGGACTGTTTCCTGTATGGCTGTGATTTGTCTTCTCCAGTTTTAGAGGTAGAAGCACCCCATTGTTTAGACCTGTACATACCTTGGGGCTGAGATCTGCCTCTAGGACGTCTATATCTGCCCCTTTGTGGCCTGTCTGACACTGGAAAGGACCAATTCTTTGTAGGCCAGTGTCTGCTAAATCTTGGTGGCTGTACCTGTAAGAAATCCTTGACTGTTTGCATATATTAAGCTTTGTCCTCCATTTTCTTTAACACCTCTTCTGCCTTAACACCAAACAAAGTATCATGCTGTAATAATCATCTTCTTTGGGCTGTTCCCGTTAGGGGACACCACAGCAGATCGTCTGTTTCCATTTTTTCCTGTCCTCCGCATCATGCTCTTTCACTCCAACCGCCTGCATGTCCTCTCTCACCAGATCCATAAACCTTATCTTAGGCCTTCCTCTTTTCCTCTTACCTGGCAGCTCCGTCCTTAGCATCCTTTTCCCAATATACCCAGCATCCCTCCTCAGCACATGTCCAAACCAACGCCATCTTGCCTCTCTTGCTTTGTGTCCAAACTGTCCAACCTGAGCTGACCCTCTAATATACTGATTCCTAATCCTGTCCATTCTAGTCACACCCAGTGCAAATCTTAACATCTTTAACTCTGCCACATCCAGCTCTGACGCCTGCCTTTTCATCATTGCCACCGTCTCCAACCCATATAACATAGCTGGTCTCTCTACACTCTTGTAGACCTTCCCTTTCACTCTTACTGGTACCCGGCTGTCACATATCACTCCTGACACTCTTCTCCACCCATTCCACCCTGCCTGTACTCTCTTCTTCACCTCCCTTCCACACTCACCATTACTCTGAACTGTTGATCCCAAGTACTTCAACTCATCCACCTTTACCAACTCTACTCCCTGCATTCTCACCATTCCTCTACCCTCCCTCACATTTACACACATATATTCTGTTTTAGCCCTGCTGACCTTCATTCCTCTCCTCTCTAAAGCATATCTCCACCTCTCCAGGGTCTCCTCAACCTGGTCCCTACTCTCACTACATATATTCACAATGTCATCTGCAAACATCATAGCCCACGGGGCCTCCTGTCTGATCTCATCTGTCAACCTGTCCATCACTACTGCAAATAAGAAAGGGCTCAGAGCTGTAATGGAGCATCTAATAATTTTGCTTTAACATGATCAGGTAGATTTTGTTCCTTTAACCAAGCATGCCTCCTAATGACAGAACCTGTAACTGCGGCCCTGCAGGAGGCCACCAGAGAATCAAAACCACATTGCAAAGTATGCTTTCCAACTTGTTCAGCTGCATGCAATAAATCCTGCATTTCTTTGTTTTCTGTACATTCAGAATTTATCAACATTTTCTGTTTAAGCAGTGACATAATATATTGCTGATATTTGAGCATATGAAACTGACAATTTAAAGCCCTTGTAGCCAAGGTAGCAGAAGTGTAAATCTTTTTTCTCCATCTGTCCAGTGCCCTAGAATCCCTGTCAGAGGGGGTAGGGTTTTTTGCAGTGGAAGCCTTGACCCCTTTGGGACCCTGAGAGATAGTTTCTGGGTCAGCAGCAGGGTTTATGAAAAGGAATTTATGAGAGTCAGGAACCCTGTAGTATCTATCCGGCTTAACAGGAGCTGGAGGTAAGGAGTCACGGGTCAGACTGGACTCTGAAAATACATAATCTACAATGTCTAACACAGGTGGAATAGCTAGGGGCCTGTGTTGTCGTAGTAAAAGGAAGTCTGAGCCTTTTCTTAGATTCTGAAGAACCTTGGCTCTCCCAGTGGAAATGCTCCCTCATGGTATGTAAAGTTTCCCCAAAAGAATAATCCTCAGGAGGACAGGCTGACGGGATAGATTGTTCAGCATCAGAATCCTCATAGGGAGGAAGAGAGTATTCCTGATCAGAAGAGGAATCAGATGAAATGGAAACCTGATCTGAAGATTCATATTCTGTCTCTTGCCTAGGCCTCTTATCAGGAGGGGGATGGGAACCCCTGATCAAAGTAATTAGGTCTTTGGCAATTTTGAGCATGTTTTTTGGGCATGGAGGCCTGTCCATGAGGCTGTTGTACTTGTTTCTTTGTCTTTAAAGGTGCATTAGTCGTTGTCTTTGAAGCTGAAGTCGTTTTAAAATATAATTGAGTAGGTCTGAAAACACCCTCAGAAGCCAATGCCTGCTCAGCATCTCCAGACCCATCTGAGGGAATAGTTTCCGAAGGTCCAATACCTTGAGCTTCCAGCGGCCTGGTTGACTCCACGTGGGTTCGGTAACGGCCTGCGAGTCTAAAGTAGCAGTCGTCAGGGGCTGCGAAGGCGCCTCACTGAGAACCGGCGACTATTTTAGAAGAAGCCTCGTCGTCTGTTTTGGACCTTGGATGCCTGTCCTTTTCCTTGCGTTTCTTGTGAATTCCGGTAGTCGGATGGCTATCCGACGACATTGTATAGTTAAATCTTCTGCCAAAATAGTGAAATGTAAAATCGTACCGACGCTTAATAGTGCGTTTATTAAATCTAGCACAAAACCGACAACTAGCAATGTCGTGGTCAGGGCCTAGGCAAGGAATACAGTAAGAATGAAAGTCCTTATGAGGTATTTGCTTCCCACAAGAAATACAATTATTAACTTTTTCTGACATCGGACTGGAGCAAGAAAAAAGTTTCCCCAATGGGGTACTTAGCTTTTAGTGAAGACTTCGGATCTGAAATTCGAACACGAAAATCTCAGGAGTCGGCCGACCGGCACTTGCGAACTGCTTTTGCTTCAGCCACCGCGCAGCAAGAAAGACTGAGGAAAATGGCGTCGGCTGCATCTTTTATCCCCTTGGCGCACTGACGTCAGGGAAGAGGCGACAGAAACCGATGCCGGACATAGACTTTGGAATTCAGGCCGACTGAGGGTAGCCTGCCAGCAGGATAACCAAATAGTAATGACTGCAACAGTGAAACACGAAGAACATCTAAAATTTCAGGAGTCGGCCGACCGCCACTTGCGAACTGCTTCTGCTTCGGGCACCGCACGGCAAGAAAGACTGATGTAATGGTGTCGGCTGCATGCTTTATACCCCTGACTACTTGACGTCATGGAAGATGAGACCGCAACCGACGCAGGACCCAAGACTTTGATAATCAGGCCGACTGAGGACTACTGCAAGCAGATAACCCAAATGTGATGAATGCAACAGTGAAACACGAAAAACATCTACAGGTTGTGACCATTCTCCTCCAGTGCTGCCAAAACTGGAGGCATGGATGAAGGTTCCAAGAATTACAGTTTTAACAACTCGTATTTTCTGAACAAGTGAGAAACAGTACAGTTGTGTACACTTACATAAATGTAGATGTTCGAGTGTATTCACTGTTGCAGTCATCACATTTGGGTTATCTGCTTGCAGTAGCCCTCAGTCGGCCTGATTAACAAAGTCTTGAGTCCTGCATCGGTTGCTGTCTCATCTTCCATGACGTCAGGTAGTCAGGGGTATAAAGCATGCAGCCGACGCCATTACATCAGTTTTTCTTACCCCAGATGTCAGGTGCCCCCATAATGGGAAGCAATAATACATACATAAGGTTACACCTCCAACAAAAAAGCAAACACGCCAAAATACTTTAAACATAGTAAGTAAGAATAGAGGTATAGCCAATAGAAGTCAGGGGGCTGGAGGGAGGGTAACTAGGACTGCAACAGTGAATACACTCGAACATCTACATTTATGGTAAGTGTACACAACTGTACTATGTTCTTCGTGTTTCACTGTTGCAGTTATCACATTTGGGTAGATTCCCAAAGCTAAGGATTGGAGGTGGCAATTAGACAGTGTTGGGACCAGCAATAGGTCCCTGCAAGACTGCAGTGGCAAAGCCAGCTGTAGATTTAGAGAAAATTGGCAAGTGGTAATGCTTGGTGAAGGTATGTACAGAACTCCAGGTAGCAGCTCCTAGGATGTCCCTGGTAGGGACACCTCTGAGAAAGGCTGTAGAGGTAGATGCAGCCCTGGTTGAATGTGGTCTAATCCTCTGTGGGGTAGGTTTTCCATGGTGCTTATAGCAGAAATGACTGCTACGGCCTATCCATTTAGAAATGGTTTGCTTTGAACTGGCCTTCCCCTCTGCCCCTGCAGCAAATGCAACCAGCAGTTGTTCAGATTTCCTTAGAGATTTAATCCTGTCAAAATAAAATCTAAGTTGTCTGTGCACATCTAAGGAGTGCAGTATTCACTCCCCTTTGTTCTGTGGATTAGAAAAGAAGGTTGGCAGGTGAATGGACTGATTAAGGGCCACATTCGATACCACCTTGGGCATGAAGGAGGGATTGGTCCTGAGGGACACCCTTTCCGCATGAAAAATGATGAAAGGCTCCAATGCCATGAGGGCCTGTAATTCAGACACCCTTCTTGCTGAAGTGATGGTGAAAAAGGAAGGCTGTTTTCCAAGAAAGAAACTTCAACTCTGAATTTACAGCTGGCTCAAAAGGAGGTAGAGAGAGTTTTTCCAATACAAAGTTAAGATCCCAGGCTGGAGTATGGGCTCTCCTGGGTGGTCCTAAGTTTTTGGCCCCTCTGAGGAACTGTTTCAGCAGTGGATGAGAGGAGGTTGGGGTGGTTCTGTTTTGTAATAAGCATAAATGGCTGAGACATGCATTTTGATGGAGGAAAAGCTGAGGCCCTTGTGCAGCATCTCAGTTAAGTACTGAAGAATCTGAGGCAAATTGGGTGTTGCTGTGCCCATCTCCTGAGCTTGGGTCCAGGAACAGAATCTTTTACATTTTTCAGCATAAGATTTTCTAGTACTAGGCCTCCTTGCCTCCAAAATGACATCCAACACTTGTTTACTGAGGGATGGTAATTGAGAGATCAGGTAATTAGCCAGGCTGCCAAGTTCAGGGTTTGAAGCTGAGGGTGCAGAACCTGGCCCTCCTCGTGGGACAGCAGGGTAGGGGCCTGAGGCAGGTGTCATGGTGTTAGCAGTGACACACTGCGTAGAAGGAGGTACCAGTGTTGGCGTGGCTAGTCTGGTGCAATCAGCATCATCCTTGGTTTGTTCAGTTTGATCCTTAGTAGTACCTTGGAGAGGAGAGGCAAAGGGGGAAAGGCATAAACTGATAGGTTTTTCCAGGTGAAGGACAGGGCATCCACTTTCCAAGCTTGTTTGTGGGGAGTCCTTGTGCAGAATTTTTCCAATTGGTAGTTCTGGGGGGTGGCAAACAGGTCTATATCTGGGCTGCCCCATTTGTTTCTCAACATGCTGAATATCTTTAGTTCCAGTTTCTATTCGTGTGGGTCCATGAGATTTCTGCTTAGGTTGTCTGCCAGTGTGTTTAGCTTTCCTGGCAGTAATTGAACTTGTAGGTGCACTTGTTAGCTCAAGACTGTGTTCAACAGAGCCATGGCTAGTCTGCTGAGAGGGTATGAGTGGGTTCTCCCCTGCTTGTTTATGTACCACATAACAGTGGTGTTGTCAGTCTTTACCATTAATTGTCCTGGACGGATGTGGTCCTTGAAGGCTGTCAAAGCATTCTGTACAGCTAACATTTCTTTCTGATTGATGTGCAGGTGCATTTGATTTGGGTTCCATTTGCACTGAATGCACTTCCCTGCCAAGTGAGCACTCCATGCATAGTCTGATGCGTCTGTTGTTAGGGTTTGGGTGGCAGGGTGTAGAGTGAAGGGCAGTCCCTTGTTTTGGTGACAGGCGTCTGCCCACCAAAGGAACTCTATCTGTAGACAAGGAATGATATGAATCATTGCTTCTAGATCCTGAGAATGTTGACACCATACACTTTTTAGACCCCATTGTAGTTTCCTCATATGCAGTCTTGCATATGGAATTAGAATGCAGGTGGCCATGAACCCCAGGGCTTGCAGTATTTTCCTTGCAGATAGCTGGGTCTTTGTGGCCAGTAGTTTGAAGTAGGCTGTCAAAAAGAACTTGTTTTTCTGGCATGAGAAAAACATCTGGGAAGCTGTGTTCAAGCTTGCTCTCAGGAATACAATTTGTTGGCAGTGTACAAGATGTTTTTTTTTTTCCGTTTATGGTGTACCCCAGAGAAGTTAACAATTTCAGTACAAACGCCAGATGATTCAACAGTATGTCCTGGCTTTCTGCCTGAATTAGACAATCGTCCAGGTATGGATATATTTGGATATTTCTTTGCCTGCAAAATGCAATGATTGGAGCTAAGCACTTTGTGAATACCCTGGGCACAGTAGATAAGCCAAAGGGCAGTACAGAGAACTGATAGTGCATGTAGCATGCTTTGAAGCGTAGGTATTTCGGCAGGATTCCTTTACTGGGATGTGCAGATAGGCTTCCTTTAAATCCAGTGTTGCCAACCAGGCATCCTTATCGAGCATAGGAAGCAGCTGGTGGAGAGTTAGCATCTTGAATTTTGGAATCACCAAAATATGTTTAGGATAGAGAGGTATAGTATAGGATGCCAGTTGTTGTCTTTTCTGGGCACCAAAAAAAGTCTTGAGTAGAAACCTTGTCTCTTTTCCTCTTCAGGAACAGGCTGAATAGCCCTGATGCTTAAGAGAGTGAGAATTTGCTTTTGAGCCTCTGTCCACTGATTCGGGGGTAGGTCTGGCCATCCGTTTGGGGTTGGTAAGGAGTTAAAGTGGAATCTGTATCCTTAGGAAACTATATTTAAAACCCATTTGTCCTGGGTAATGAGTTCCCAATTTCTCGCCTGCAGGGCAATCTTTCCCCCTAAGGGTCAGTTGTGCAGGGCTTGGAAGATTTAAAGTTAAGTCATTGAGACAGTTTACCATATGGGGGAGTCTTACTACTCCCTGCCTTGGAAGTGGGAGCCCCCCACTGCTTAGCCCTGTGAGTACCTTGGGACTGAGGCCTGGGTGTTCTGCTGGTTCTGGGTTTGGACTGAAAAGGCCTGGAAGAGGCAGGAAAGTACTAATCTGGGAGGCTGTACTTGCAGGAAATCTTTAACAGTTTGCATAGATTTAGCATTTTCCTCCATCTTTTTAAGTACTACTACTGCTTTGTTGCCAAACAGGCGGTCTCTGTTTAAGGGGGCATCCAGCAATTTAGCTTTAACATGATCTGGCAAAGATTGCTCTTTAAGCAAAGCATGCCTTCTAAGTACAGACCCAGTGACAGCAGCCCTGCAAGATGCATCTAGTGAATCAAAACCGCATTACAAAGTATGTTTTCCAACTTGTTCAGCAGAATGCATTAAATTGTGTAAATCTTTACTTTCAGCACAGTTAGGAATCAACATCATTTTCTGTTTAAGCAATCCAATAATATGCTGCTGATACTTTAACATATGAAATTGGCAGTTTAAGGCCAAGGTTGCAGAAATGTATACCTTCTTACCCCATCTATCCAGCGCCCTGGAATCTCTATCAGACGGGGTAGGATTTTTGGCAGTACTAGACTTAATGCCTTTGGTACCTGTGAAATGGTCTCAGGATCCGCAGTAGGATTTTTAAAAAGGAACTTGTGAGAGTCAGGAACCCTGTAATATCTATCAGGTTTTCTGGGAGCAGCAGATAGAGAGTCAGGGGTCAAGCTAGATTCCGACAAGGCATCATCAACAATGTCCAGTACCGGGAGGATATCTAAAGGCCTATGTTGGGGCAAGAGCAAGAAATCCCCAAGCTTCTTTTTAGAATCAGAGTAATCCTGGCTTTCCCAGCGGAGAGTATGCAAGGTTTCACCAAAAAAGAAATCCTCTGGAGGGGAAGCAGAGGGAGTAGAGTCCTCTGCATCAAAATCCTCATAGATAGATAAGGGTAAAGCCTTGTCATCAGAGGAAAGAGAAATTTCAGAATCCTGATCAGAAGTATCATAAGCAAATTCAGTCCTAGGTCTCTTAGAGGGGGAAGGTTGGCTTCCCCTGATTAAAGTAATAAGGTCTTCAGCCATTCTTATCAGTTTTTTTTAGGCATAGAGGCCTGACCATGTGGTCTGGGCGTCAGTTTTCTAGGCATGTTTCGAGTTTTAGGCCTTGAAGAAGAAGATGGCGTTGGTTTAATATGCAAGTCAGTAGGCCTGAATACACCCTCAGAAGCTGGTGCCTGCACAGCGGCTCCAGACCCATCCAAGGTGGAGACGTCCGCAGGTTCCACAGCTGAAGCATCTTGCGGCATACAGGACTCTGAATGGGTCTCAGTAGAGGCCTGCGAATCTGAAGTAGCGAGTATCGGGGGCTGCGAAAGCGCCTCACTGAGTACTGCCGAACTGGCGACTAGCTTAGAAGAAGCGTCGTCGGTAGCTTTGGACATATGCGGCCTGTCTCTGTCTGTATCTTTGCATTTTTTCTGAATGTCTGTAGTCAGATGGCTTACTGAAGACATATCTGGATAATTTAACAGAGTACCAAAACATTTAGAAGCGTAAATATACCGACGGTGAAAAGTTCGTTTTTTAAATAAGGCACAAAACCGACAGCGATGTATGCCGTGGTCAGGGCCTAGGCAAGGAATACAGTACGAATGAAAATCTTTGAGAGGTATTTGCTTTCCACAAGAAATACAATTAATGACTTTTACTGACATCGGTTTAGAGCAAAAAAAAAGTTTCCCCAACGGGGTACATAGCTTTAGTTGAAGACTTTGGTTCTGAAACTCGAAAACGAAAATTTCAGGAGTCAGCCGACCGGCACTTGCGAATTGCTTCTGCTTTGGGCACTGCACGGCAAGAAAGACTGATGTAATGGCATCGGCTGCATGCTTTATACCCCGGACTACCTGACGTCATGGAAGATGAGACAGCAATCAACGCAGGACCCAAGACTTTGATAATCAGGCCGACTGAGGGCTACTGCAAGCAGATAACCCAAATGTGATGACTGCAACAGTGAAACACAAAGAACATCCCCAGGCTCTGAAGCAGGGAAATAGTAAACTGCAGATGGTTCTGTAGGGTGTCCTCTCTTTCTGCTAGAATAAGGATGTCTAGGTAAAGATAAATTTGGACACCTTTGTTCTGCAAAAGGCTATAGCTGGAACTAGCCTTTTTGCGACTACCCTGGGTGCAGTAGACAAACCAAAGGCAAGGCTGTAAATTGAAAGAGTGAACAGGGCCCAGTGAAATGCAAGTATTTTCTGTGGGAGGGTTTTATGGGAATATGGAGGAATGCCTCCTTGAGATAAAGTGTAGCCATAAAGGCCTGGGCTGGCATTAGTGGTGGAAGTGTTTGTAGGGATAACATTCTGAAAGATAGAACTTTTAGGAATAGGTTTAGAAAGGACAGATCCAGTATTGGCCTCCAAGGGCCATCTTTTTTGGGGACCAGAAATAATCTTGAGTAAAAGCCTTTTCCTTCCTGTCCTGGAGGGACAGGCTTTATAGTTCCTAGGTTCAGAAGGTCCTGTAGGACCTGAGGAATAAGGTGTAGTTGATTTCTTTTGGGGGGGTGGAATGCCCCTTGTAAAAGGCTTTTCCTTCCAAGAGAGGAAACATCCCTCTTGCACTACTGCCAGCACCAGCAGTCTGAGGTGATGGATTTCTAAAGGGGGAGGCAGTGGGAGAGGAGGGTTGACAAGGGGAGGTGGCAAAGCAGTCATGCACTGTTGGAGCCATTTCTGTCATGAAAGGGCTGTCTTTGACTAGGCTGTGAGGCTGATGGTCTGGAGGTGATGTGCCTCCTGGTTCCTCTCCTATGCCTGGAAGAAGATGGGGTAGCAGATAGTGTCCTCCTGACAAAGCTAGTCTTAGCAGGGTAATTTCTGTAATATTTAGGAAGAATGGGAGACACCAGCAGGTGCTTGATGTCTTGAAGCTCTTTACTTTTCTCCTGAAGGTTTTTAAACAGGTCTACAGACTGTTTACCAAACAGGAGGCTGTGGTCTAGAGGGGCATCTAGGATTTTTGACTTGAAATCCTCTAGTAGGGGTTGAGGGCGTAGCCAAGAATATCTGCAGAGTACTGATGCAGAAGCTGTGGACCTTGCAGAGGGCTCTGCTGCATCACAACTGCATCTAATAGAATCTCTGGCCACTTTTGAAGCCAGGGACAGTTTTGATGCTACCTCTGTTTTGCTAGAGCAGTTAGGCATGGATGACAATAGGGTAGAAGTTTGGGATGCAAGGTCCAAAGCATATTTTATCATATTGGTTTGGTAGTTGATATCTCTGCAGGCTAGGGTGGAAGAGGTATAAACCTTCTTGTCTATCCTGTCCATGTTTTTTCCATCTTTGTCAGTAGGCAAACGAGACTATGAAGAAATCAGCCTTGACTGCTTGACAGGGGATACAGCAAGCACTGCTGGGTCTGCCAAAGGTGGTTTTACCAGGAAGCTTTGTTCATCTGGTACGTTATAGAAACGGTCAAGCTTCTTAAAGGCAGGAGATTGTGTATCTGGGTTTTTAGATGCTGAAGAGAATGCATCAAGGTAGGCAAGAATAACTGGTGGGATGGTTGAAGGGGAGGGAGATTCCACTTGAAGTAACTCGATGCATCTATTTTGAGTTTCAGTCATTTGGGAAGTGTCCCATTAAAAGTATTCTTTCATCTTTCTGATGGTCTCCCCAAAGGTGATATCCTCTGGTGGGGAGTCCCCTTTCTATGTATTCTTCATCAGGGGAATAATATTCTAGTGGAAAGGCAATTTGAGACGAATAAGAAATTGACTCATCTGAAGATGAGGAGTGAGCCTCCTGTTCTTCCCTTTCATGAGCTGTGGGAAGGTGGAGAGAAGCAGCTGAGGCAGGCCTAGGGCTGAGAACAGGAATGGTGGAAGGGGAAGAGGCTGTTGGCCTAAAGGCTATGAAGGACTGCATCAAGGAGTTGAAGGATTGCCAGTCTGGAACTCCCTCTGTGGGTGGAAGTAGGTGTTTAGTTTTCTGCTTCCTTTTCAAAGGAGTAGCCTTAAGAGAAGGCCTGGATTCAGGTGCCTGGATAGGAGTAGGGAATTCAGGTAATGGCCTATCGGTCGGTCGTCCGGCATTATCTGGTTCCCCCTCGACAACGGCAGGGACCGACGTGCGAGCTATCTCCATGGACTTGCTGGCCGTTACTTCCGAAGCGGCTTCCTCGAGGGGAGTCGCCAAAGTCGACAGCTATAATGGACGTCTCTCAACTATTAAATTGGAAGTTGGCGGGACGTCTGATAGTGGAGAGGCAGAAGTACTAGGCCTTGGAACCTTGGCATTTTTCCATGGTGGTTCCGCTGGGGCAGCCTACGCGGGATCCATCCTGAGTGCTAGCTTTTTGAGCCTCTGGTTTTTTAAATACAGATTTAGGGTGGCCAGATGGCTTTGGAGGGTCTTCAGTACAAATGACTGACAAACAGGGCAAGAGGTATGGTTGTGTTCTCGGCCTAGGCAGAAAACACAAAGGTCGTACGTATCCTTATGCGGAATCTGGCACTGCATTGGCATTTACCCTTCTTAGCAGACATCAGCTAATGGTTGGGTACAGCAAACAAAGCTCAAGCAAGAATTAAAACAAAATTCCAATGGGGTACTTAGCTTTATATGTCTTCAAGTAGAGGACCGAATCGATCGGTGTGATGGTCGACTGCGGCTGAAAAGTTCTGAGGTCTGTGTGTGCAGACGTCACATTTAAGATCCCTGGCTTATGGCCCTACGTGTGATGTCCCACGCACCTACAGCAGCCAGGCTTAAGCTTTTGTACGGGAGCTGATGTTCAGGTCACCTGAGCTGGGGAATCCCTCACTAAGAATACTGCAACATAGGAACCAAAAGACATTACCTCTTCTAAGTCAGAATCCTCAAAGGAGGTAAGGAAGGGTCCCTTCTTCAATGACAGAGTCCTCCTGATCAGAGTCTTCGTCTGAATCAGGAGGTTCTGTAAAAGCCTCAGGTGTAGGGTCTCTTTTCCTTTTTTCTGAAGAAGATTCGGGGGGGGGGGGCTGCCAGCCTCTGGCCAAGGAAATAAGGTCCTGGGCCAACATGACCAAATCCTGCTGATAACCTGCCGGATGGAAACCGGTAGCCCTAAATATGGAAACTGAGGTCGAAATCTTTTCAAATGTAGCTTTTGCCTTGGCCTTTGCACATCCACTACTCTTTGACGCCAGTCTCCATTAAAGAAATAACCAATGTTGGTGAATGTCCAGAAGGGACGTCATTCAGTAGAGGATCACTTGCCGGAAGCAGAGGTCTTCTTAGCAACTCAGGACCCAACCAACGAACCGAATGCCAAGGCCTGAGTTGAAGTACTTAACAGAATATAGGACTCCAAAAAGGTCTCGAGAGAGGCTTGTGCCACCATCTCGCTCGCAGAGGGGGGCTGGAAAGGCACCTCTCCTTCCACTGTAATAATAAACCTTGAGTGACTGGCAGACGAAGAAAGGTTGCCATCCGAGGCCCAAGTCTGTGTCTTTTTTCCTTTTTTTCGCTTATGGAGCTCAACCTTAGGATGACTGATGGACGCCATCATGCGATGGGAAGTAGATTGCTGACTAAGGTGCTTAGACAAGATTTGAACCCTACGTCTAATAGACCTAGTATTGAGAAAGGTGCACAGATGGCAGCTTGTGCCTAAACAATGGACACACAAGGTAAAGTAAGACAGTTCCCCAATGGGGTACTCAGCTTTAGAAGAATTTCTCACTCTGGTGAGGACCAACCAACACACTGACAACTACTTGACTGATGTCATGGCATTGGTTGGCTCTCTTTATACCTAACTGCCCTGACGTCAGGGTAGGGCATCCTCCAGCTCAGGGAGAAGAGAGTTTTTGTACTCTGGTATCTGGGCCATCCAAGGGCTTCAGAAGCAGGAAATCACATAAGTCAGGACTGCAACAGTGAAGCACAAAGATCATCGGTCTCATTTAAAATAAATCATCATACATGCAATGGTATACCCAAAGACGAGTTCCTCCAGGGAGATCTGAACTTCTCGAGTTCTTCTATGAACCGTAGTCTGTGGGGGGAAGGCATTTGGGAAGAGTAAGCCAAAGGATTCTTCCCCTGAATCAAAGTCTTCAGAGGAATCCAATTCCCTAAGCCTCTTGAGTGGAATGGAAGACCAGGAAGGAACAGGCAGAGAGATCCTTCCTTGAGGAGGCTTTAAAGACAACAAAGCATTAAATAAAACCAAAGTGAAATCCTGCCATTCACATTTGGGATCTTTAATGGGGAAATGTGATTTTTTTTTTCTTTTTCTGTGGAATGTCTGCACAAAACCCCTTTGGAGGGTCAGACCCCTGGTGAGACTCAATAATGGTTGCAGGAAACACCTCCTTACATAAGATCTGAGGAACCCCCCTCGGCCCTTCAGATATAATCAGCTGAGGTTCCCCCGCAACATCAGGTGCAAACATCTGAAGCGTCTCCGAGGACACACAAAAAGCTAGATCATTACTGGCAGCAGATGGGGTCACTGCAGAGGAATCCAAAGCAACCACCATACTGTCCTCTGGGCTTTCACCAGCCTCGACAGAGATGTCCAATGATCTGGACTGCAACCAGATCAGACCCTTACTTTTTTTGGACACCTTCTTCACAGATGGCTGGCTCTTGGGATACGAAGATTCTGCCATAGCACTCCGAGCCAACAATTTCAAACACTGGTTCGCCAGGTACATGGAAAAGGAGGAGAGACAACTACATAGGGGCTTAGGCACAAACGCCTGGCAGCTAGAGCGCTATACATGATTGTGGGAAACACCCAAATAGAAGAGACACTGGTCATGATGGTCTTTACAAGTAAGCTGCCTCCCACAATGACATTCTCCCTTTCTGGATTAAATGAACACAATAACCACAAAAAATAGAAGAAAAAGAAGAAACCCCAAGGGAGCACTTACCTGTAAACACGACTTGGTAACTAGCAAAGCAAAAGGGCATTCAGACCTACGTTCAACAATGGCGTTCAAAACGATGGCAAAGAAGTTCCAAGTGTGTACATCCATAGGTCACCTTTATGCCCCACGCCTTGCATGGGGAGCATACGTGTGATGTACAAAGCCTATAAGAATTATAGACACTGGTATACTGACCAGAAGTTGGGCTATCCTTGGCAGGAGATCCCTTACGTAGAGAATTCTGCAACAGTAATATGTTAGGACATCATAAAGAGATGATGTGGGGGGAGTGGGAGTGTTTGGTAGGGTGGACAGAATGGAGAACTTGTAGAAGAAACCAAGAGGGAGACAAAGCAGGAGTTGCTGCTGTTAGGTTATTTTTAACATCCTTTCCTGTGAGTTAACTAATTTTTTCCAGAACTTTTTAGTGACTTAGCAGGATGTATGAAATGTTTTCATATGTTGACTTTTACAGTGGTAGCACTGCCTGTTTTGAGATGTTTTAGACTTTGATACACTGCTGCCTACTGCTATGGAAGATACTGTTTTTCCATGTCTGTCATGCATCAAATCTTTTTGTTTTATAAGACATTTTAGTTCAGGAGTTAGCCAATTATTTCTTTTTTGTTCGTATATTTAAGAAACTGAAGGAAAGAATGTGTCCTCAACGGATCTGAATGTAGTGGGGGAGAACTTCTGCGGCAAGGTCAGACAGACTAATACAAAAGACCAATCTGTGAAGGAGAAAACCAAGATTTTTGATGTCTAAATCTGCCTTAGGCTTAAATGAGATTTTCTACTGACAGGGTATGCACTGCAAAGTTTACTCAGCAATGTTAACTAAAGGGAGTGTGCATAATAATGTTTGAGATTACACTGAGTTTGTTAGTAATAAGATATAAAAGGGAATGACTTATTTATGAGGTTAGGTTGCAAGGTCTGTTGCAGTGGTTTAAGGTTGAAGTCCAGCAGAATTTCAGTCATGCTGGATGGACTGAAGCATATTTAAGTTGCTTAAGAGGATGTGGTTGTTTTGGTTTCTAGTTGGGACGCAATTTCCTGTTCACCATTACCCTAAACTCTTAAAAAATGTACAGTTTATAAACCACTGTTATTTGTTAACTTAATAATCTTGCTCACAGAAATGATTATTGCACCTTCTGTCAAACGGCACACTAAGTGTCTACTCAATCCATCCTCTACCCTTAAACCACCTTTAGGCTGTTATATGACTACTGCACCTTCCTTAAACATAAGGCAAGAATCAAATTCCCCCAACATTTTCTGCAAACTCAGGATAACAGCACACACTTGCCTGAGCTCCTCTCTGCCTTGCTAATGGGATGGTAAGTTTTATTAAACATGACCCAGCTTACTGGAATTATCACCTCTCGCTTGCCCTCAAAAAGCTTACTAATTACACAGAATTTAAAGATACAGTACTATATTCTTATTTTTATCAATACTTTTATAAATATGCAAACAACAAATCAAAACTGCATCCAATATTCAGCAACTTACTGTGAATAACCAAATCTGTCAATATTAAATAAAAACAGATACACAAGTGCATAACTAAATACGCAAAACAAAGGACGACTTTGTTATGACTTTCAAATGTTCATGACCATCTTTACCTCACAGCATCATCAAACTACAGTGTTCAAGTACAAAATGCCTCTGCTGAATGTTACTTCTACAAATGTCAAAAAAGAACTCCAGTACACAAAACAGATTCAAACAGATTCACAAAGTCCTACTACTTCACCACCTAAAGCTTTTCTACGTATGCTGTATACCTTCAACATCAATCTTCAACTAAGACAAACTGTCCCATTATTACATCCATTCAAATTTCTGAAGATAAGCAGTTTGCATTCAACAGCACAACTTCAACCGTATCAAGGACTTCTGCACCTCAGATTTCAGTATCCATCTGAGTAACTACACATTTAATTTCTGTGCATCCATCACACTCTCCTTGAACTGGAAAACTAAGTTAACTCTCCCAGTGTCCTAAGCAAATTTTCCCTGAAAAGGGCCACATATTTAGGGTAGCTAAGCAGGATAGCAAAAGCAATCAGTAAATTAACAGTAGTAAAGCTCAGAGTGTGTGTTCAGAGGAGCAATCAAACAACCACCTGGGACTTGCTTCCAATACAACAGTCCACAAAGAAGCTTATTTAATGCATCTCTAAAAAGGGGACAAAGAGACTGTAAAGGTCATGGAGGGGCATCAATCCATAAATAGGGTTGAGGCCAGGAAGTGACACGAACCCTTTTACCCTGTATCTGATTACTTTCAGCTAAGTTTCTTGAAAGTGATAACCATTTTCAACACTCCTTTAAGCATCGCCCCATTCACTGATCTTTCCTCACTTCATTTCTAGAATGTAAGTGACAAAGAAAATATGAAACTCTGAAAGGCAGTGGCAATGACAAATGCTTTCAAATTTTCAAATTGCTGGTACAAACAATAATAAGGGGAAATCAAGAAAAAGGACCAAGCCAGAGCCGCCAAAGCTTGTGACAGTGCTGCTTTCATTATAACTATAAATTTAGGATCAAGTCATGCACCACCACTACATCAAAGCCGGGTAGTTTTCTACAGTGACAGCAAGACAGTGGCAAAAGTGTAGTTTAGTGGCCTTGCATCACAAACTGGTGTGAATGCACTGGGAACACTATTTTAGCAAAAGCAACTCAGAAAAATATGATAATGTGCAGGAACTCCACACTTTTTATGTTCTGTAAGGAGAAGTTCATGCCTCTTAACCCTACAATCACCACCCCTGTACAGCAACACTAGCAAAAGTACTGTCAGTAGTTTTGTCATTCTTAGCACAGGTTCTAGTGGTTTTCAACTACCTTAACTTTGCCATAGACTTAATGATAACTGCCTGATTAGTGCATGCTTTTTATGGTATCTAAGCTAAATCTTCAAGGTACTTTCTCCAGAGACATGACCCCTTTGGTACTACTCTTTTTTCAGTTTTAGTTTATAATTCTTTTATGTAGTGGCAGGGAGTGAACAGTCCAATGCTTGCCGACACTTGGAATATTGAGATTAGTCTGCTTTTCTCCCTGCTGCTTTCTAACGCTATTCTATGCATGCAACAGTGTCCTGCAACATGTAATATGCATTTGTTTGCTTGCTATCTTAGACAATTTCAGGGAGTTTTGTGGTTAGGCGCTAGGTTTGAGGTGGGGTACTTGGATGCCACTCTATTCAAACTACCTTTCTTAGTCAAAAGGGCATCATCGAACACTATGCTTAATATATTAACAAAGTTCATACAAATCACTTTCTTTAAAAATACTTGTACAGTGTTTCTTCTTTTTATACTTAAATCTTAAAACATTATGATTAAAGTCAACACTTGGAATATAAACGGTCTTCAAAATAATAAAAAAAAAAAAGAAACTGACTATGCACTTAATTTACCAGAATAAAGTTAATATTTTTCATTTACAAACGACATACCTGACAAATGACCAATTGGATAATGATAGGAAAAGGAACTGGATCAGTCACACAATATCAGATGGAAATAGTCTTTCCTCAAAAGGTACAGCCATCTTAATTAAAAAAAACTTCCTTGGGGAGATTTTAACCACTGAATCAGACCCTAATGGTTGGTGGTATCTATTTTCCTGTTCTTACCCGCAATTTAACTGCCCTACACTTTTTCTTAACATATATAAGCCCATGTTCCAACCAGCATCTATTTGTTTATGAAATTCACAATCTATTATTACAGTATACCAATCATTTCTATATTGTGTGTGTGTGTGGGGGGGGGGGACTGGAATGCGCTTATTGACCCCTTGAACGACAGCTCAAATAAAAACAGGAAGCAACTGCCCCAACTGACTGCATCTATCCAAGGCCTGTTAAATAACTTCAACTTAACTAACCCATTTCAAATTTTTGATCATGATAGAACAGCAAATAAATACACCTACTTCTCGGCATCTCAAAGTCTGGTCTAGAATAGACTTTTTCCTAATTTCTGATGTCTTCTTAAATAAAAAAAAGAAGTTATGTACTCACCATAACGTTCCATCTGAGTAGTTAGACTTCATTTCTCATCAACCTGTGGGATGTTGGATCCTAGACAGCAGCTTCACCAGCATCTGATATGAGCTCCAAGCTCCTCCCCTTACCCATAATACTCCTCCACCTCCTTCCTTCCCTCAGATCGAGTTTGCTATACTCCTCACATGAACCCGATCCAATAACCTTTATTAACAAAGAAAAACGAGAGAGACACAAAGGCGCACTCTCCTGCCTGCCAATCCAAAAAAAACATAATGAGAAGGTCAGGGAGAAGGAGGGTGAGAGAGTTGATGACAAAGTCTAGCTACTCATATGGAATGTTATGGTGAGTACATAACTTCTTTATCTGTAGTAGTTGACTTCATTTGATCATCAACCTGTAGGACAGAGTCCCCAGCTACCAAAACCTTGGGTGGCCCTCATGGAAAGATATTTTGGAGCACAGTGGAGCCAAAGGATGCTCTCCCCCTGGCAACCATGTCCAATTTATAATGAGAAATGAAGGTATGAGATGAGGACCAAGTAGCCGCAAAACAAATATTCAAAGACACACTAGGCCAAATGACAGCTGACATAGCCATGGACCTGGTAGAATAAGCATTTATCTGATCCGGAAGGGACATACCTTTGTCTTTGTAAGCCTGAAAGATGCAACAGGAAATCCATCTGGCAATGGTTACCTTAGAAACCGGTATGCCCAGAAATGGTGTAGCAAAAGACACAAAACTGATCAGACCTGCGATAGGCTTTAGTCCTGTGCAAGTAGAAACACAGTTGTCTATGTACATCTAATAAATGCAATTTACATTTACCCCTGTTCTGAAAATTTGGAAAGAAAACAGGTAAATTGATTGATTATTTGTTTCCGAGGCCATTTAGGCAGAAAAGAAGGATTAGTACGAAATGAAACCCTGTCCTTATGAAAAATCATATATGGAGGTTTGACAGACAATGTCTGGAGTTCTGACACTCTCCTACCCAAGGTAATAGCCACTATAAAAGCGGTCTTCCAGGATAAAAAATTCAAATCCACAGAAGCAGCAGGCTCAAAGGGTGAAGCAACCAAAGCTTGCAAAACTAGGGTAAGGCCCCAAGGAGGGTTAGGATCTTTAACCGGGGATCATAAAAGAGAGGTACCTTTAATAAACGTTTTGCAAAGTCTGGAGGAAGCTAAAGAAGCCATGTTCTCACCCACAAGGAAATTGGAAATAGCAGCCAGTTGGAACTTTTACTATAGGTGAGCTGGCACCCTGCTGGAAACTGTGTGCCAAGAACTTAAAAACCCCCTGCAACAGGAGCTGTGAAAGGGTCCAAATCCCTCTAAGAAACCCAGATAAAAAAACACTTCCATTTGCTATGGTATATTTTTCTGGTAGACTATTTATGAGTTGCCACCAGAATAGTCTTGACCGGGGAAGACAGACCGGAAGTCCTAGCAATCAAGGGAACTGGAGCAGCCAAGCAGTGAGCTTCAGAGTGCCCAGGTCTGGTCGACGGACACTCGAGGGGTGTGAAACGAGATCAGGTATTGGATCCAATATCCAAAGAGGAACTATCAGATGAGACCAAAGAAAGGGAAACCAGATCTGGCGAGGCCAGAATGGGGCAAAGAAGATGACTCTCCTCCCCAACCGGCGAGTCTTCAGGAGAGAGAGCTAAGAGGGGATAAGCATAAAGAAGACTGGGAGGCCAAGCATGGACCAGAGCGACCTTGGGGGAATTCGCTCTGAGGGGGCATCAGAGCAAAAAAAGTAAAGTTGTGTACACTTACCATAAATGTAGATGTTCGAGTGTATTCACTGTTGCAGTCATTACATTTGGGTTATCTGCTTGCAGGTAGCCCTCAGTCATCCTGAGTATCAAAGTCTTGGGTCCTGCATCGGTTGCTGTTTCATCTTCCATGACGTCAGGTAGTTAGTGGTATAAAGCATGCAGCTGACATTATTACATCAGTTTTTCTTGCCCCAGATGTCAGGAAGCAATTAAACATAAGGTTACACCTCCAACAAAAAGCAAATACACCAGAAAGCTTAAGTATAGAAAACAAGAAGAGAGGTATACCCAAAAGAAGTCAGGGGGCTGGAGGGAGGGTAACCAGGACTGCAACAGCGAATACACTCGAACATCTACATTTATGTTAAGTGTACACACCTGTACTATGTTCTTCATGTTTCACTGTTGCAGTCATTACATTTGGGTAGACTCCCAAAGTTAAGGAAGGGAGGAGGCAGTTATTGATCATTAGGACTAGCTATTAGGCCCTGCAAGACTGCAGCAGCAAAACCAGCTCTGAATTTAGAAAAAATTGGCAAGTGGCAATGCTTGGTGAAGGTATGCACAGAACTTCAGGTAGCAGCTTCTAGGATGTCCATGATAAGAACACCTCTGAGAAAGGCTGTAGAAGTTGATGCAGCCCTGGTGGAAAGGGGTCTTATCCCCTGTGGGGTAGCTTTTCCATGGTGCTTATAGCAGAAAATAATGCAATGGCCTATCCACTTAGAAATGGTTTGCTTTGAAATGGCCTTCCCCTCTGCCCCAGCAGCAAAGGCAACTAGCAGCTGTTCAGATTTCCTGAGAGGCTTGGTTCTGTCCAAGTAAAATCTAAGTTAACTGTGCACATCCAAGGAGTGCAGTATTCGTTCCCCTTTGTTCTGTGGATTAGAAAAGAAGGCTGGCAAATGAATGGACAGATTAAGAGCCACACTGGATACCACCTTAGGCATAAAGGAAGGAATGGTCCTGAGGGACACCCTGTCCGCATGAAAGATGATGAAAGGCTCCACTGCCATGAGGGCCTGCAATTCAGACAGCCTTCTTGCTGAAGTGATGGCTAGAAGGAAGGCTGTTTTCCAGGAAAGGAATTTCAACTCTGCAGTTGTAGCTGACTCAAAAAGAGGTAGAGTGAGCTTTTCCAATACAAAGTTAAGGTCCCAGGCAGGGGCAGGAGCTCTCCTGGGAGGTCTTACATTTTTGGCCCCCCTGAAGAATTGTTTCAGTAGGGGGTGAGAGAAGAGGGGTAGCTCAGTATTATAATGTGCTGAAATGGCTGAGGCATGAATTTAAATAGAGGCCCTTGTGAAGCATCTCTGCTAAGTACTGAAGAATAAAACTGGGTACTGTTGTGCCCATCCCCTGAGTCTGGCTCCAGGAACAGAATCTTTTCCACTTTTCAGCATAGGAGTTTCTAGTACTAAGCCTCCTTGTTTCCAGGAAGACATCCAGCACTTGTTTGCTGAGGGATGGTATAGGAGAACTCAGATAATTAGCCAAGCTAAGGGTCTGAAGCTGGGGGTACAGAATCTGGCCCTCCTGCTGAGACAGTAGGGAAGGAGTCTGAGGCAGATGCCATGGTGCCAGTAGTGACATACTGCGCAAGAGGGGGTACCCAGTGTTGGTGTGGCCAGTTTGGTGCAATCAGTATTGTCCTTGGTTTGTTCTGTTTGATCTTTAGTAGAAATTTTGAGAGGAGAGGCAGAGGCGGAAAGGCATAAACTGAGTGCCTTTACCAGGTAAAGGACAGGGCATCCACTTTCCAAGCTTGTCTGTAGGGAGTCCTTGTGCAGCATTTGTCCAACTGGTAGCTCTGAGGGGAGGCAAACAGGCCCATCTCTGGGCTCCCCCATTTGTTTCTCAGAATATTGAATATCTTTGGCTCCAGTTTCCATTTGTGTGGGTCCATGAGATTTATGCTTAGGTCGTCTGCCAGTGTATTTAGCTTGCCTGGCAGGAACTGAGCTTGCAGGTGCACTTGGTAGCTCAAGGCTGTGTTCCACAGAGCCATGGCTAGAATGTAGAGGGGGTATGAGTGGGTTCCTCCCTGCTTGTTTCTGTACCACATAACAGTGGTGTCCGTCTTTACCAATAATTGTCCTGGAAGAATGTGGTCCTTGAAGGCTGTCAGAGAATTCTGTACAGCTAACATTTCTATTTGACTTGATATGCAGGTGCATTTGACTCGAGTTCCATTTGCCCTGAATGCATTTCCGTGTCAAGTGAGCCTCCCATGCATAGGCTGATGAGTCTGTTAAAATATGGGCTGCAGCGGGTAGAATGAATGGCAGTCCCTTGTTGTGGTGGCAGGCCTCTGCCCACCAAAGGAACTCTGTCTTTGTACAAGGAATGATGGGAATCATTGATTCCAGGTCCTGAGAATGTTGACACCATAGGCTTTTTAGATACTACTGCAGTTTCCTCATATGCAGTCTTGCATATGGAAATAGTACAATGCAAGAGGCCATGAACCCCAGGTCTTGCAGTATTTTCCTTGCAGATAGCTGGGTCTTCGTGGCCAGTAGTTTCAAGTAGACTGTCAAATAAACGTGTTTTTCTGGTGTGAGGTAGGCCATCTAGGAAGTTGTATTCAAGCTTGCTCCCAGGAATACAATTTGTTGGCAGGGTACTAGGTGAGATTTCTTTTCGTTTATAGTGTACCCCAGTGAGGTTAGCAGTCTCTTTAAAAATGCCAGACGATTTAACAGTATGTCCTGGTTTTCTGCCTGAAATAGACAATCGTCCAGGTATGGGTATATTTGAATACTTTTTTGCCTGCAGAATGCAATGACTGGAGCTAGGCACTTTGTCAATACCCTGGGCCTAGTAAATAAGCCAAAGGGCAGCGCAGAGAAAGTACAGTTGTGTACACTTACCATAAATGTAGATGTTCAAGTGTATTCACTGTTGCAGTCATTACATTTGGGTTATCTGCTGGCAGGTGGCCCTCAGATGGCCTGATTAACATCAGCTGCTGTCCCTTTTTCCATAACGTCAGGTCATCAGGGGTATAAAACATGCAGCCGACGCAATTACATCAGTTTTTCTTGCCCAGATGTCAGGAGCCCCCCCTAATGGGAAGCAATTAAATAAAAAGTACAGTTTTGTACCTACCATAAATGTAGATGTCCGATAGGAATGCATCTGCAGTCCTTACAAATGGGTTGTCCTGTCGTCAGGCAGCCCTTCGGTCGGCCGGATTCCAAAGTCTGGGTCTGGCTTCGGCTGGTGTCGCACTTCACCCGACGTCATTGCGGCAGTTCTTCGGGTATAAAGGCATCAGCCGACGCCATTTTCCTCAGTGTTTCTTGCCCCAGATGCCAGGTGCCCTCTTGGATGGCTAAATTTGGATAAATGCCAAAGTTTCCAAATAGTAGAGAGCAAACACATAAAATAAGCATGTAGGTACATATATACAAACAAATACACCATAATAGATCCCCCCCAAGCTAGCGGAAGGTTGGCAAATACCCTAGGAGTACCTCAGAGGGGAAGGTGGGTGGGTAATCCTGACTGCAGATGCATTCCTATCGGACATCTACATTTATGGTAGGTACAAAACTGTACTATGTCCTTCAAGGATGCATCTGCAGTCCTTACAAATGGGTAGCATACCATAGCTAAACTAGGGGAGGAGGAAAAGAGTAGAGATTATGGTGTAGTTAGGATCCCTTGCAAAACAGCAGTGGCAAAACCTGCTCGGGATCTAGAATATAAAGGTAAATTGTAATGCTTGGCAAATGTATGCACGGAGGTCCAAGTAGCAGCCTCTATAATGTCTTTGGTAGCCACTCCTCGTAAGAAAGCTATGGTAGTGGCTGTAGCCCTTGTGGAGTGAGGCCTGATGTTCTCTGGAGTTTTCTTTCCATGGTAGGAGTAACAAAATCTAATGCAATTTCCTATCCATTTGGAGATTGTCTGTTTTGAAATTGGTTTTCCTTCCTTTCCTGTTGCATATGCTACCAGAAGCTGGTCAGTTTTTCTATTGGTTTTTGTCCTGTCCAGGTAGTAGCGTAATTGTCTATGTACATCCAAGGTATGCAAGAGTCTTTCTCCCCTGTTCTGTGGGTTGGGGAAGAATGTAGGTAGGTGGATAGCCTGATTTAAAGAAACTCTGGATACCACCTTAGGCATAAATGTAGGATTTGTTCTCATGGACACACTATCTTGATGGAAGATCAGGAAGGGTTGCACTGCCATTAATGCCTGTAGTTCAGAGACCCTTCTTGCTGAAGTTATTGCCAGCAGGAAAGCAGTCTTCCAGGATAAGTATTGTAATTCTACTGTTGCTGCTGGTTCGAAAGGGGGAAGTGTCAATTTTTCTAGCACAAAGTTCAAGTCCCATGCTGGCAATGGAGGTTTCCTGGGAGGTTTCACATTTTTAATTCCTCTCAGAAACTGTCTGAGCAGAGGATGAGAGAAGACAGGAGGATCCAAGCTGTATTCTGCTGAAATAGCTGATGCATGTATCTTGATGGAAGAATAGGACAGGCCTGTATGGAAGAGCTCTGCCAAGTACTCCAGAATGTTGGCTATGTTCACCAGTGTCACATCTTGCCCCTTTGCAGTATTCCAAATGAGATATCTTTTCCATTTTGCTGCATAATTCTTTCTTGTTGAAGGTCTACGAGCCTCCAGGATTATGTCTTTAACCCTTTGGGATAAATTTGGGTTAATTGCTGTTATGTAATGTTCCAGGCAGTTAGCTGCAGAGTTTTCAGGTTTGGATGCAGGATGTTGTAGTTGTTCTGTGTTAACAGTAATGAGATCAGGGGTAGTGTCCATATTTGTTCCCGAGACATGCTCCTCAGCAATGGATACCAATGTTGTCTTGGCCAGTCTGGAGCTATCAGAATGATCCTCGGACGTTCCTCTTTGATCTTCAGAAGCACCTTGTTCATCAAAGGAAGTGGTGGGAATGCGTATGCTGACAGGTTTTTCCAACTGAAAGATAGGGAGTCCACCTTCCAAGCAAGTGGGTGGTACGTCCTTGTGCAGAATTTCTTTAGCTGGTGATTGAGTGGGGATGCAAACAAGTCTATTTGTGGTAATCCCCATTCTCTTGTGATGGCTTTGAAGATGTCCGGATGCAGCATCCATTCGTGGGCATCTGTGGTAGTTCTGCTTAATATGTCTGCTAGAATGTTTTCCTTCCCCGGTACAGAAATTGCTTGTAACTGAATGTTGTAGCTCAGAGCCACATCCCATAGGTCCAGTGCCAGCCGGCACAGAGGATATGAATGTGTGCCTCCCTGTTTGTTGATGTACCACATAACTGTGGTGTTGTCTGTCCTTATCATCAACTGACCTTCTTGGAGAAAAGGTCTGAATGACTGGATTGCCAATTTTACTGCCATCATTTCCTTTAGATTTATGTGCAGGTGCAGCTGGTCTTGAGTCCATAGGCCTTGAATGCACTTGCCCAGCATGTGTGCCCCCCATCCGAGGTCTGAGGCATCTGTCGTGATGGTTTGTCTTGGCTGACTGTTGCAGAAGGGCAATCCTGTGTTTGATTGACAGGCCTGAGCCCACCATAGGAACTCTTGCTTCAGGCATGGGATTATTGGAATTTTGGTTTCTAGGCTGTGCTTGTGTTGGGACCACAAATTCTTTAGGTACCACTGTAGCTTTCTCATTTGCAGTCTGGCATGAGGGACCAGTATTATGCAGGATGCCATGAAGCCTAGAGCTTGCAGCACTTTTCTTGCAGTTAGATGGTTCTGCTTTGTTAATGCCAAGAAGTAGAGGGGTAGTTGCTCTTTCTTTTCTGCAGTTAGGAATGCCATTTGTTTTGATGTGTCCAGTTCTGCACCCAGAAAGGTTATTCTTTGGGATGGAATTAGCCTTGACTTTTTTATATTGACTGTATATCCCAGGGCTTGCAGCAGGTAAATGACTCTTTGTAGGTCTTCTGTTAGCTTGCTTTTGTTGTCCGCTTGTATCAGGCAGTCGTCCAGGTAGGGATAAATTTGAATCCCCTGAAGTCTGCAATAAGCGATTACTGATGCCAGGCATTTCGTGAACACTCTGGGCGCAGTAGATAAGCCAAAGGGCAATGCTGAGAATTGATAATGCTCTGATCCTGCAAGAAATCTGAGGTATCTTCTGCAAATTGGTCGTATGGGGACGTGCAGGTATGCCTCCTTGAGATCTAGAGTTACCAGCCAAGACTCCTTGCCCAGCATGGGAAGAAGCTGCTGTAGGGTCAGCATTTTGAATTTTGGAACAATGAGGAATGTGTTTAGAGCGGACAGGTCTAGAATAGGCCTCCATTTGTTTTCTTTTCTTGGTACCAGGAAGAGTCTGGAGTAAAATCCCTTTCCTTGCTCCATAGATGGTACCTTTTCCACAGCTCTCATTCTTAATAATTGAGATATTTGCTTTAGAGCTTCTGTCTTTGAGTAGGTGGTAGGTTTGGCATACCTCTCTTTCCTGGTAGAGTATGGAAATGGAACCGGTAGCCTTGGTCTATAGTTTGCAAAATCCATTTTTCTCTTGTGATGCAATGCCAGTTCTTTGAAAATAAGGTTAGCTTTCCGCCTAAGGGTGCTTCTAGTTGTTCCCTGGTAGGCGGTGCCACCGCCAAGTCACTGTGATTGAGTTGTTGTAGTGGTGGTGGCTGCATCCGTGCCTCGCTGGTTGTTACCTTGCCACTGGCGTCCCCTGTAGGCACCCCTGGATTGGTTTCTGCCTCTAGAGCGCCTATTCCTGCCTCTTTGTGTCTTAGAGGAGTCCGGAAAGGACCAATTCTTGGAGGGCCAGTTCCTGCTAAACCTTGGAGGTTGAACCTGTAAGAAATCTTTCACTGTTTGTACAGATTTTGCCTTCTCTTCCATCTTTTTTAGTACCTGCTGTGCAGGGGAACCAAATAAATTGACCTTGTCCATGGGTGCATCCAAAATCTTTGATTTGACATGGTCTGGTAATGCCTGTTCTTTCAACCATGCATGCCTCCTGATAACTGTGCCAGTCATGGCTGATCTAAAGGAAGCCTCCAGTGCATCATAGCCACATTTTAAAGAATGGTTACTAACCTGCTGTATGTTATGTACCATTTCTTGAACATACTTTTTATCTAAAGATTCTTCAGAGGACAGCTTTTTAGTTAACTGGTCAAGCATAAACTCTTGATATTGAATCATATGAAATTGGCAGTTCAAAGCCCTAGCTGACAAAGTAGCAGAGGTGTAAACTTTTTTACCCCATCTCTCTAAGGACCTGGATTCCCTTTCAGAGGGGAGGGGGTTTTTAGTAGAAGTAGCTGCTACAGCTTTAGGGTCCTGGGAGATAGTCTCTGGATCTGCAAAAGGAGCCTTGTATAAATGGTGATGAGTGTCCGGGACCCTGTAGAACCTATCGGGCTTAGCAGGAGCCGGAGGTAATGAATCAGGAGCAGTGCAAGCATCATTAAATGCATCATCTACAACAGAAAGAACTGGAGGTATAGCTAAAGGCCTATGTTGTGGCAAATGTAGAAAGGTCCTAAGCGTTTTTCTGCAGTCTGAGAAATCTTGGCCCTGCCACTGAAATTGTTCCCTCATAGCATGCAAGGTTTCCCCAAAGGAAAATTCCTCAGGCGGAGAGGCTGAAGGGATGGACCCTTCAGCATCAGAGTCTTCGTAAGGAGAATAAGGAGCCTCAGGAGGGTCTGTATGTTCTGAGTCATCAGAGGAATCATCTGTGGATACTGGCTCAGGGGGCTCTGCTCTAGGCCTCTTTTCTGGAGGAGGGAGAGAGGCCCTGTCTGGATGAGGCTGGGATCCACGAATTAAAGAGATGAGATCCTCAGCCAAAGAAAGCATATGGGAGCTGGTGCTGGGCCTGTGAGAGGGGGGTTTGGCAGGCACCATTTTTGATGCTTTGGCTGCTTTAGCCCTGGCAAAGGCCTTAATAGACATTGCTGCAGGAGGCCTAGCAGCTCCACATGCAGGGGTTGAAATATCCAGGGGAATGGTGTCTGATAATTCCTGTGAAACCGCAACAGAAGGTTGGATTTCAGAAGCCGATTCTACCAGGTTAGAAGAGGCCTCGGTAGAAGGCATGGTTTCGGCTGAAGAAAGAACCGCTTGCTCGGTTTCGGCCGAAACCAAGACACTCGCGGTTTGCTTAACCGCGGTTTCGGCAGAAACCGCGGACCACGAGTGTCGGTCCTTTTCTTTGCGTTTTTTGGTAATTTGCATTGTCGGAGGATCCGACGGCATAATATAGGCAAAATCGGAGCCGAAAATCTGTTCAGCAAACTCCGACCGACATCTAAGCGTCCGTCGGTTAAAAGAAGCACAGGCTAGACAAGCTGCTACGTCGTGGTCTGGGCCTAAACAATGTATGCAGTAGGAGTGGAAATCTTTATGATGTATTTGTTTCCCACAAGACAAACAGTTATTCACTTTCTCTGACATCGGCTGAGGCAAGAAAGAGTCCCCAACGGGGTACTTAGCTTTTTAGAAGTCTTCGAAGTAATATTCGGTAGTAGTAATCTCTGGATCTGACCGACCGGCACTTGCGAACAGCTTCTACTTCGGGCGCCACGCGGCAAGAAAGACTGAGGAAAATGGCGTCGGCTGATGCCTTTATACCCGAATAACTGCCGCAATGACGTCGGGTGAAGTGCGACACCAGCCGAAGCCAGACCCAGACTTTGGAATCCGGCCGACTGAAGGGCTGCCTGACGACAGGACAACCCATTTGTAAGGACTGCAGATGCATCCTTGAAGGACATCATTACAATGATATACCTACAACAAAAAAGCAAATACACCAAAAAGGCTTTTAAGCATAGTAAAGGAAAGTAGAGGAATAGCCAAAAGAAGTCAGGGGGCTGGAAGGAGGGTAACAAGGACTGCAACACTGAACACACTTGAACATCTACATTTATGGTAAGTGTACACAACTGTACTATGTTCTTCGTGTTTCACTGTTGCAGTCATTACATTTGGGTAGATTCGCAAAGCTACGGTAGGGAGGAGGAATTTAGATAGCATTAGGACCAGCTATAAGGCCCTGCAAGACTGCAATGGCAAAGCCAGCTCTGGATTTAGAGAAAATTGGCAAATGATAATGCTTGGTGAAAGTATGTACAGAACTCCAGGTAGCAGCTTCTAGGATGTCCCTGGTAGGGACGCCTCTGAGAAAGGCTGTAGAGGTAGATGCAGCCCTGCTGGAGTGAAGTCTGATCCCCTGGGGGATAGGTTTTCCATGGTGCTTATAGCAAAAATGAATGCAGTGGCCTATCCGTTTAGAAATGGTTTGCTTTGAAATAACTTTCCCCTCTGCCCCTGCAGCAAATGCTACCAGCAGTTGTTCAGATTTCCTTTGAGATTTAGTCCTGTCCAGTAGAATCTAAGCTGTCTGTGCACATCTAAGGAATGCAGCATCCGTTCCCTATTGTTCTATGGATTGGGAAAGAAGGCTGGCAAATGACGGGACTGATTAAGAGCCACACTGGATAACATCTTAGGCATGAAGGATGGATTGGTTCTGAGGGAGACCATGTCCGCATGAAAGATGATGAAAGGCTCCACTGCCATAAGGGCCTGTAATTCAGAAACCCATCTAGCTGAAGTGATTGATGAAAGAAAGGCTGTTTCCCAAGAAAGAATTTTAAGTCTGCAGTAGCAGCTGGCTCGAAATTGGGCGATGCTGTGCTCATCCCCTGAGTGGTTCCAAGCACAGAATCTTTTCTATTTTTCAGCATAAGATTTTCTAGTAGCAGGCCTCCTTGCCTCCAAAATGATATCCATCACAGGTTTACTGAGGGATAATAAAGGAGAGATTATGTAGTTAGCCAGGCTGCAAGGTTCAGTGTTAGAAGCTGAGGGTGCAGAATCTGGTTCTCCTGCTGAGACAACAGTGAAGGAGTCTGAGGCAGGTGCCATGGGGGTAACGTGACGCATTGCGCAGGAGGGGGTACCAGTGTTGGCGTGGCCAGTCTGGAGCAACCAAAATCATCCTTGGTTTGTCTTGTTTGATTTTTAGTAATACTTTGGAGAGAAGAGGCAGAGGGGGGGGGGGGCACAGACTGATAGGTTTTTCCAGCTGAAGGACACAACATCCACTTTCCAGGCTTGTTTATGGGGAGTCCTTGTGCAAAATTTGTCCAATTGGTAGTTCTATGGAGAGGCAAACAGGTCTATATCTGGGATCCCCCATTTGCTTGTCAACATGTTGAAAATCCTTGGCTCCAGTTTCCACTCGTGTGGGTCCATGAGGTTTCTGCTTAGTCAGTCTGCCAGTGTATTTAATTTTCCTGGCAGGCATTGAGCTTGTAGGTGCACTGGGGAGCTCAAGGCTGTGTTCCACAATGCCATGGCTAGTCTGCAGAGGGGGTAAGAATGTGTACCCCCCCCCTGCTTGTTTATGTACCACATAACAGTGGTGTTGTCTGTCTTTACCATTAGTTGTCCTGGAAGAATGTGGTCCTTGAAGGCTGTCAGAGCGTTCTGTACAGCTAAAATTTCTTATTGACTAATATGCAGGTGTATTTGATTTGGGTTCCATTTGCCCTGAACTCCCTTCCCTGCCAGGTGAGCCCCCCATGCATAGTCTGATGCATCTGTTAGGATTTGGGCGGCAAGGGGTGGTGTGAAAGGTAGTCCCTTGTTTTGGAGGCAGGCCTCTGCCCATAAAGGAACTCTAGGCGTAGGCAAGTTATGATAGGAATCATTGTCTCTAGATTTTGAGAATGTTGACACCATAGGCTTTTTAGATACCACTGTAGTTTCCTCGTATGCAGTATTGCATATGGAATTAGAAGAATGCATGATGCCATGAACCCCAAGGCTTGCAGTATTTGCCTTGCAGATAGCAGGGTTTTTGTGGCCACTTGTTTGAAGTAGGTTTTCAAATGATTTTGTTTCTCTGGCGTAAGGTAAGCCATCTGGGAAGTTGTATTCAAGCTTGCTTCTAGGAATACAATTTTTTTACAGGGTACCAGGTGCGATTTCATTTCATTTATGGTGTACCCCAGACAAGTTAGAACCCTTTGTACAAAGGCCAGATGATTCAAAAGAATGTCCTGGCTTTCTGCCTGAATTAGACAATCATCCAGGTATGGGTATATTTGAATATTTCTTTGCCTGCAAAATGCAATAACTGGAGCTAGGCACTTTGTGAATACCCTTGGCGTAGTAGACAAGCCAAAGGGCAGTGCAGAGAACTGATAGTGCGTGTAGCCTGCTTTGAAGCGTAGGTATCTTCTGCAAGATTCCCTGATTTGGATGTGCAGGTATGTTTCTTTTAAATCTAGTGTTGCCAACCAGGCATTTTTGCCTAGCATAGGAAGTAATTGGTGAAAAGTCAAAATCTTGAATTTTGAAATCTCCAAAAAGGTGTTTACAGTAGACAGGTCCAGGATAGGACGACATGAATTCTCTTTTCTGGGTACAAGGAAAAGTCTTGAGTAGAAACCTTGTCCCTTTTCCTCTTCTGGTACCAGTTGAATAACCCCCATGCTTAAGAGAGAAAGTACTTGTTTTTGGGCCTCTGCCCACTGATTTGGGGGTAGGTCCGGCCACCCGCTTGGCACTGGCAACATGTGGAAGTGAAATCTGTATCCCTGGGACACTATATTTAAAACCCATTTGTCCTGGGTAATGAGTTCCCAGTCCTTTACATGAAGAGCAATCTTTCCCCGCAAAGGGGCAGTCAGTTGATAAGTGCTTCGAAATTTTAAAAGGAAGTCATTGAGACAGTTTACCATGGGGGGGGGGGGGGGGGGTCTTGTTACTCCCAGATTTGGAAGTCGAGATCTCCCACTGCTTAGTCCTGTGTCCCCCCTGGGACTGAAACCTGGGGTTTTTGCTGGGTCTGGGTTTGGCTTGAGAAGACCTGGAAGGGGCTGGAAAGGACCAATTCTTAAGAGGGCCAGTGCCTACTAAATCTAGGAGGCTGAACTTTTAAGAAGTCTTTAACAGCTTGCATAGATTAAACTTCATCTTCTATCTTTTTTCAGAACTTCCTCAGCCTTGTTGCCAAACAGACGGTCCTGATTTAAGGGAGCATCCAACAATTTAGCTTTTAACATGATCAGGCAAAGACTGCTCCTTAAGCCAAGCATGCCTTCTGAGCACAGACCCAGTAACAGCAGCCCTGCAAGAGGCCTCTAATCAATCAAAACCACACTGCAAAGTATGTTTTCCAACTTGTTCAGCAGAATGCATTAAATCCTGTAATTCTTTATTTTCTGCACAGTCTGGAATCAACATCATTTTCTGTTTAAGCAACCCAATAACATGTTGCTGATACTTTAACATATGAAACTGGCAGTTTAAAGTCCTAATGGCCAAGGCTGCAGAAGTATAAACTTCTTACCCCATCTATCCAGCTTCCTGGAGTCTCTATCAGAAGGGGTAGGAATTTTAGCAGTCGAAGCCTTAATGCCCTTGGGTCCCTGTGAAATAGTCTCTGGATCTGCAATAGGATTTTTAAAAATGAACTTGTATGACTCAGGGACCCTGTAATACCTGTCAGGTTTTCTGGGAGCAGAAAGCAAGAAATCAGGGGCCAAACTAGATTCCGAAAAAGCATCATAAACAATGTCTAGTACAGGAGGAATAGCTAAAGGCCTATGCTGAGTTAGGAGTACGAAAAACCCAATTTTTTTTTTGAATCAGAAAAATCCTGGCTTTCCCAGTGGAAAGGGGAAGCAGAGGGAATGGAGTCCTCTGAGTCAGAATCCTCATAAGTAGATAAGGGCAAATCCAGATCATCAGAAGAATCAGAAAAAACAAAATCCTGGTCAGAAGATTCATAAACAACTTTAGTCCTAGGCCTCTTAGAAAGGGGGGAATGGCTATCCCTGATTTGAGTTATTAGATCTTCAGCCATCCTTATCATTTATTTTTTAGGCATAGAGGCCTGAGCATGTGGGCCTGGGCGTAGGTTTCTTAGACATAGTTCGAGATTTAGGCCTAAGTGAAGAAGGAGGCATCGGTTTAATATGCAAGTCCATAGGCCTGAAAACACCCTCAGAAGCCGGTGCCTGCACAGCGGCTCAGGACCCATCCAAGGCAGTGACATCCGCGGGTTCCATGGGTGAAGCATCTTGCAGCATACCAGACTCCGAATGGGTCTCAGTAGAGGCCTGCGAATCAGAAGTAGTGGGTATCAGGGGCTGCGAAAGTGCCTCACTGAACTGGCGAACTGGCAACTGGCTTAGGAGAAGCGTCGTCAGCAGTTTTGGACCTCGGCCGTCTGTCTCTGTCTTTATCTTTGCGTTTTTTTCGGAAATCTTTAACAGTTTGCACAGATTTAGCTTTTTCCTCCATCTTTTTAAGAACTTCTTCTGTATTGTTCCCAAACAGGCTGTCTTGGTTTAAGGGAGCATCCAGTAATTTAGCTTTAACATGACCTGGTAAAGTTTGCTCCTTAAGCCAAGCATGCCTTCTAAGAACAGACCCAGTGACAGCAGCCCGGCAAGATGCCACTAAGGAATCAAAACCACATTGCAAAGTATGTTTACCAACTTGTTCAGCAGAATACATTAAATCCTGTAATTTTTTATTTTCGGCACAGTCAGGAATCAACATAATTTTCTGTTTAAGTAATCCAATAATATGTTCCTGATACTTTAACATATGAAACTGGCAGTTTAAGGCCCTAATGGCAAAAGTAGCAGAAGTGTATAACGTCTTAGCCCATCTGTGCAGGGCCCGGGAATCTCTATCAGAGTGGGTAGGGTTTTTAGCAGTAGTAGTCTTAATGCCTTTGGGTCCCTGTGAAATGGTCTCTGGATCCGCCGTAGGATTCTTGAAGAGGAACTTCTGACAGTCAGGTACTATGCAATACCTGTCAGGTTTCCTGGGAGCCAGAGGTAAAGTGTCTGGGGCCAGGCTAGATTCCATGAAGGCGTCATCTACAATGTCCAGTACAGGAGGGATAGTTAAAGGCCTGTGTTGAGGTAGGAGTAAGAATTCCCCAAGCCTCTTTTGGAGTCAGAGTAATCCTGGCTTTCCCAGCGGAAATGCTGCCCAAGAGTATGCAAAGTTTCACCAAAACAGAAATCTTCTGGAGGGGAAGCAGAGGGAATGGAGTCCTCTGCATCAGAATCCTCATAGGTAGATAAGGGCAAATTCTGGTCATCAGAAGAAACAGAAATTTCAGAATCCTCAGCTGAAGAATCAGAAGGAAAATCAGTTCTAGGTCTCTTAGAGGAAGAAGGGTGGCTTCCCCTGATTAAAGTAATAAGGTATTCAGCCATTCTTATCATTTGTTTTTTAGGCATAGGGGCCTGACCATGCGGTCTGGGCGTCGGTTTTTTAGGCATGGATCGAATTTTAGGCCTTGAAGATGATGGCATTGCTTTGATATGCAAGTCAGTAGGCCTGAATACACCCTCAGAAGCCAGTGCCTGCACAGTGGCTCCCGACCCATCCAAGGCAGAGACATCTGCAGGTTCCATAGTGGAAGAAGCATCTCGCAGCATACCAGACTCCAAATGGGTCTCAGTAAAGGCCTGCAAATTTGAAGTAGTGGGTATCAGGGGCTGCGAAAGCGCCGCACTGAGTACCGGCAAACTAGCGACTAGCTTAACGGAAGCGTCGTCGGCAGCTTTGGACCTATGCTGTCTGTCTAAGTCTTTATCTTTACACTTTTTCAGAATGTCGGCAGTCGGATGGCTTATCGATGCCATTTCTGGATAACTGAACACAGTACCAAAATAATTAGATGCGAAAATGAACAGATGATGAATAGATAGAGGATTGAATGAGGCAAAAAACTGACAGCGAGGGATGTCGTGGTCTGGGCCTAAGCAAAGAATGCAGTACGAATGAAAATCTTTATGAGGTATTTGCTTTCCACAAGAAATACAACTGTTAACTTAAACTGACATCGGTTTAGTGCAAGAAAATGGATCCCCAACGGGGTACTTAGAGCTTTTTCGAAGACTTCAGATCTGAAACTCGAAAACGAAGATTTCAGGAGTTGGCCGACTAGCACTTGCAAACTGCTACTGCTTCGGGCACCGCACGGCAAGGAAGACTGATGTAATGGCATCAGCTGCATGCTTTACACCCCTGACTACCGGACGTCATGAAAGATGAGACAGCAACCAACGCAGGACCCAAGACTTTGATAATCAGGTGGACTGAGGGCTACCTGCAAGCAGATGACCCAAATGTAATGACTGCAACAGTGAAACATGAAGAATATCTCGCTGCACTTCGTGTTGGAAGGAGATGCGAAGAGATCGTAGCAAGACTGACACCACTCGAGAAAGATCTGCTCCACTACAGTAGGATTCAGAGACCACTTGTAAGGCATTAAAATAGTCCTTGGTCATTTTGTCCACCAGTATATTGGATCGACCCGGAATGTGCATTGCTACCACAAAATGGCTGGTGGAGATCACTCATTCCAACACTCTCATGGCCTCGTGATAAAGGGGGTAAGATCAGATTCCTCCCTGCTTGTTGATGTACCAGACCACTGACATGTTGTCTGTCTGAATTGCAATATTCCCAGAAAAAGAAAGGGATGAAAGGCCTGCAATGCTAACAAGACCGCCCTCATCTCTAGAACACTGATAAGCAAATTGGTCTCGTTCAGGGATCACGTGCCTTGGACTGTCCTGCCCAAGCAATGCCCACCACACTAGCTGGGAGGCGTCTGTGGACACCGTGGCTTAAGGAGCGGCTGCAATAAATGTCTGTCCCTCAACTAGCTTTGAAAACAGCGTATCCACCAGAGGAAGGACTTCCTGCAAGCATTGCTTATGTGAACTGGATGCGTCAACAGCAGATCCAATAAAAACCATTGGACCATTAGTGTCCACTGTTGGACCCGCATATGAAGAGAAGCACAGGGGAGAAGAATAATAGTGGCTGTCATGGAACCTAGGGCTCTTAAAACCGACTCAGCTGGAGGAAGATGAGACTTAAGGATCACAAACACATGAAGTTGTAAGTTTCAGACTATCTCTGGAGTTAAAAAGACCTTGAACAGTAACATATCTATCCTCACTCCAATGGAGTCCAAGACCTGAACTGGGTCTAGAGAAGACTTGGAATGTTGATTGAAATTCCCAGCAAGTCTGACAGCTTTAGGAAACCGTCTCTGGCCTGACAAAGTAGACACCCGGTGGAAGCGGCAAGGAGCCAATCGTCCAGGTAAAGGTAGACCTGTATCCCCTGAAGTCTCAGCTGAGCCACTACTATTGCCATGACCTTGGTGAAAACCCTGAAGGCTGCGGTGAGACTTAAGGGTAGGGCTCGGAACTGACAGTGACTGGCCCCCCTAGCTGAAAGCAGAGGAACCTCCTGGAGCATCTGTACATTTTGATGTGGTAGTATGTGACCTGGAGATCTGTTGAGCACATCCAGTCGTTCTCCTGCAGGTAAGGCAGGATGGACTGCAGAGGACCATCCAGGATTTCTCTTTGGCAACTGACATGTTTAGAGTGGAAAGGTCCAGGATTGGCCTTAGGTACCCTGTCTTTTTTGGCACTAAAAAGAACCTGGAATAGACGCCTGATCCGGGAGATGTTTGGGGGAACAGGAGGAGTCACAAAGCGGATGGTATAACCTCTGAATATTATTTGAAGCACCCCAACTGTCTGACAAGGACTCCCATGCCGTCAGGTGCATAGAAAGGCGACCCCCGACTGCCTCCAGAGCAGTCGGGCAACGCCTCAGGGCTGCAAGGCAGGCCTGTCCGAGAACGCTTTTCACGGCCCTAAGATTCTCAGACACCCCTCCCCCCTCCTCTGGGCTGGCATCTGTCCTAACTCCCTCTGCCTCTAGGGGAAGGTGAGTCTCGAGTGTCCCGGGAATACTGAGACTTCCGGTACCCCATCTTCTTCTGCCCCTGTAATTCCTGGAAAAGGATCTTTGGGGGTTAGAGAAGCAGATCCCGATGACAGACAGCGTCTTCCCATCCTTCTCACTCTGGACCAACGTCTCACGAACCGTCTTTCCAAGCAAGGAAGACCCATCGTAGGAGGCATTCGCAAAAGACACCTTAAAAGGTTCCGTGAATTGACAAAGTCTGAGCCAGGCTTGATGCCTCACGGCAACACCGGACCCAGCTGCCCTTGATGCTCCTTCAGTAGCATGTGAAAGGACACGCATGGGCGTATTAGTAACCACTTTGAGAGTGGCCATTTGCACACAGAATGTGCATTTATCCTCCGGTGACATGGACTCTTGGGGCGACTCAGTGAACTCCTTGACCAGGTCTTGCTTTAGTCTAGTTACATGGGCCAAATAATTCAGCACCCTTATAGAAAAGGAGGCTGAGGCATATGTTTGCTTTCCCAGACGATCCATCGTCCTGGACTCTCGGCTGGGTGGATGAACTGTAGAACTTTCCAGGGCTAGTTCTTAGTGGCAGCCGCTACCGCCATGGCATCCACTGGGGACCCCTTGTTCCAACTCAGGTCTACTGGAGGGCTCAGGATTTTATCGTGGCGGCTGGGGATTGGCTCCATGGTGTCTGGCTCCTTCCATGCCCTGGTGGTAATAGGGTCCAGCAAGGGATCCACGGGGGCGGGGACACCCAGGAGGTAGACGGGCCCATGTCGAAGGCCTCCAGGAACACTGGCTCGTCCAAGGAAGGCTTGGGGTGCAGAAGATCCTCCCACTGGTGCAGTATTTCCATGATGTCTCAAAAGGAGACATAGTCGGGGGGGTGATCAGGGGGAACCTTCCCCTTCCTCCAAATCGGTATCCTCAGTGAGGGACTCTTGGAAAGGAGTCCAGGTGAATCCTTTCGCATGTTCGTTTGTGAGGAATCTCTTCAGTGGGACTCTCTAGAGGGCTCGCAAACTACCGCTGTGGTTCCTTGAGGGAAGCAGTCAGGGGCACATCGAGCACAGGCTTTCCCTGCATGGGCAAAAAGGCTTAAGACGCACCCACAGATGAGGGAGTCAGGGCGGAATCCGATGAGATGGTCAGGGGCATAGATCTCCTGGACAGAACCCTTTCCATCACGTCGAAAGCCGAGGGGGAGCGAGCCTCCTGAGAAACTAATAAGGAAGCTGGTCTTCCCAGATCTGGCGTGGGGATCGGAGCCGAACCAGATGGAGCCGAGATACCAAGGGGTAGGCCTTGACCAGAGAGCATCAGAGCCAAAGGAGAAAGGCCCAATCCCGTGGGATCTGGCACCCAGGCTTTGGCTCCAAGAGCCGCTCGGATCCGAACTAGTCGGATCCAACGAGCTCAACGTAACGGCCAGCATTGAGGTACTCTGTACCATCGGCGCGGACCCCCTGACTTCGGGACCTCTTGGATCCAATAACTCTGATACCACGGGTCGGACAGGAGAAGGAGATATCAGGGCAAAAAAGGGAAGGGAGCTCCCCTATCCAAAGGGAGAGGTTGCTGGCAAGACCCCCATCTGAATCTGGGTGCGAACATACCTTCACATCATTTTGTCCATGTCCGCTTCAAATAAAGTTCTGGTAGACCACAACGAGCCACCGACATCGACTGGGAGGGTCGATGTACAGAAGCGCTAGAATGTGGTCTAACGCTCCTCCGGCGAAAAGCTTGGCGATTGGAGCAGAGTAGAAGCTGGCCTCGAAAATACTGGCCGTTTACGAGGAGGACGCACCGGATCTGACCGGTCCGGGGATCTTTTCCTCACTCTCTCTCTCTTTGCTCCTCTCTTTACTAGACTCCCTAACCACAGGCCTATGTCCAGAAGGTTGAGTCACGGTCTAGGAGGTAGAGACAGTGGCTAAAGAAGAAGCGGTCACGGCCGTGACCGCAACAGAAGTAGAGGCAGCCACCTCCATAGCAGGGAAAAGTCCCTTGAGGATCAATTTTGCCCTATGATCCTTTAGGTCCCTGGGGTTGAACCCCGAACAAATAGGGCAGTCCGCAGAAAGATGGGCTGCCCCCAAACACACAGTGTATGGCCATCTGTCGAGGACAATTTATGACCACACTCTGTGCACTTTTTAAAGACCAGCTTGGTCTGCTGATCTGCCATGCCAACAAAGAAGGTACGATGTGCCAAAAGTTTAAGCTACCTGACCCCAACACTCACACACAACTCGAGGTAAGGCCTACACTACCTACAACACAAAAAAAAAAAAAAAAAAATTTCTAATGGAAAACGTGACGTGAAATGAAGGGGGGGGGGGGCGGCACAGGTCAGAAGAAACCTGCCTACACCTACAGCAACTCGAACACACAGAAAAAAAGAAAAAGTACCTACCACGCCTGGAGCATTAAGACCACGCTGGTTGGCAAAGCAATGGCAAACGAGATCTGAAAGAAGGAAGGAGATGGAGTGGTATTATGGGTAAGGGGAGGAGCTTGGAGCTCGAAACAGATGCTGGTGAAGCTGCCATCTCGGATCCAGTACGGATCCCACATCCCACAAGTTGATGATCAAATGAAGTCATCTACTTCAGATTTAATCATTTTTGTCCTTGAAGCAAGATCTATCTCAGATCATTCCAATGTGTCTCTGAGCATCAACACAACACGCTAATGGCCAGAGCAGCAATCCCACCTGGACATTAAAGAGTAATTTCCTTAAAAAAGATGATGTTACAAACTAAATTAGCCAATATCTGAAAGAGTTTGAGCTTGAATCCCATGTATGCTCCATCCCTTTTGATGTTCAATGGGCTGCTGCCAAAGCAGTTATCAAAGGGATACTTATACAAAAAGCATCCATTTATAAAAGAAGGAGCAAAGGCATATCAGTGACCACACTGATGAGTACAACAAAATTGACTGACAACTTCAAAATAACTACTCTCCAGACATATAAAATAAATTACATGAGAATAAAAATAATATATATTCCTTTTATCAAAAAAAAAAAATCCTTAGCCAAATTAAGGCACCTGTGTAGATACTCGGAATGGGCTCAAACTCCCTGTAGAACACTGGCCAAATTAATAAACAAAGATGGCCCAAACTATATATCTGAATTAAAATATAAAGGGAAAACTCTATACAGAAATTATGACATTGTTAATGCTTTCACAGAAATCTTTAGTGATATTTACAATCCCAAAAATCAAACTCATAAGGATACCTACAAAGAGTTCTTGGATAAACTATCCTTTCCCAAACTAAGTCATTCAGAACATAATCTATTAGCTAGCCCTATAAACTCTAAATGAAATGAACTTAGCTATCAAAAAAGCTCAAACCCAACAAGGCGCCAGGACCCGATGGTTTTACAGGTGAATTTTTCCAAATTTTCAATAATCGACTTATTAAAATTTTTCTTAACCTCTACAACTACATTTTCTTAAAGGGGATTACTGATAAATATTTGAACTCTAAAACAATCCTTATCCTGAAACCTACTTCTGAGAAGCATAAACCTTTTAGCTACAGGCCTATTGCTCTGATTAATATAGATATAAAAAATTTGACATCTATCCTAGCGAGTAGAATGCAGAAGGTTCTGGCTTCAGTTATTTCCTCTGAGCAAATAGGTTTCATGAAACGACAGCTATGACATAATAGTCTCACTTTAGACACACTTGTTATTTCTTATAAATAACCATCAGAGATACACCCTCACGTTTGATGGCACTACAGCTTTTGACAACGTGGATCTAAATTTCTTATATCTAACCATGCAATACTTAAATTTCCCTGATTTTATGATTAACACTATTAGAATGCTTTATAACAACACTTCTACCTCTGTACATCAACAAAACAATGTCTCAAGCTATTAAAATTACTAATGGAACTAGACAGGGCTGCCCCCTTTCACCACATCTTTTTAATATTTATCTTGAACCTCTCCATCTATTCATTAGCCAAAAAATGTATCATCATATAGCAAGAGTTTTTAACACTAAGATAAATTATTCACCATTTGCAGATAACTTAAATATTTACTTTGAATTCCCAAACAGTGATCTCCATAGAATTCGTAAATCAACAAGTCTCTTTTCCACTGCTGCTAACTATAAACTAAATCCCCCAAAATCTATTTCCCCACTAAATCCTCATAAACATCTGGAATCCTACTAACCCCTGTCTGACATACCTGTTAAATACTCAATCAAATATCTAGGAATAAACTTTATGCACTCACATCAGGATTTAAAGAAAGCTAACTTGAGTAGAGTCTGGAAACAAATCAACAACGACCTTTCCAGATGGAAAAATATCAATTTATCCTTACTGTCAAAAACTGCTATTGTTAAAATGAACATTCTCCCCAGGACATTTCATCTAAACTCAATAAAGTTACATATACCCCTAATTTTTTCAATAAAATGGAAACCACCATCTCAAAATTCCTATGGTTCCCTAAATCAACCAGAATCTCTTATAAAAAATTAATACTTCCAAAAGAAAAAGGTGTAATGAGCCTCCCCAATTTTAGTCTTTACTATAATATGATAAAAGCAAGCAGTTTAATCCAAATTGCGAACTATGAACCATTGGTCGATACATGGACCACAATTCTAGGTTAAAATCTGGTGCAAGTATATACAATCACTCAAATTAAATCCTCACTCTATCCCATATTTAATGTTTGGCAGTGAATACAAATCTAAAATTCTACCTACATTAAAAGATAAAATGAATATCTTTCAAGCATTGCTACGTTCTATTAATCTACAGGATACTCTTCTTGTTCTCCAACCAATTCACCTAAACCCAAACATAAAAATTAATAATAAAATGAGAGACCTATTTAGCATTCCTATAATTAAAAATGCCACTGTATAGCATTTTTACCATTCCAAGAACTTTGCTGCTGTTAAAGAACTTTCTGGGGCCCCAAGCAGATATGACTCCATGTTAAGACAACTTAATTATTAAAACAAAAATTCGCAAACACCAAAGTGAGTGAACAAGACGTAACTCTAGCAGAATCAATCATCAAAACCCTTTCCCTTAGGAACAAAATAATATCTCATGCCTACAAGCTCCTGATAAACATCAAATATCAACAATCACTCTTATACTCCAATTACTGGGATGACATTAAAGGTGAAATTTCTACTGAGTCCAAATATGAAACTATTCGGAATACCCTTACTCTAACCCCTTTCAAGAATTTGATTTATACCCAACTTATGATCAATAATAACACCACGGACCGAGGGAACTACCACCCCATTAGCCTGACGAGCCTGGTCTGCAAAGCCATGGAACGCATCATGGAACTTATAAACAAAGACATTGATAAGCTTCCAACTCTGGACCCCACCCAGTTTGGGTTTGTAAAAGGAATATCATGTCTCTTAAACCTGATAAGACTTCTTTGAAGCAGTCACCAAAGACATAGACGAGGGTAAGGTGGTTCACACAGCATATCTAGATCTTGCCAAGGCTTTCAACACCATTCCCCACTCTGGAATTATAGACAAACTCACTAAACTAGGTATAAATCCCTATGTCACAAGATGGGTTGCCAACTGGCTCACTGACAGAACCCACACTGTGAAAGTAGCAGACTCCAAATCCGACTTCAGACCAGTGACAAGTGGAGTACCACAGGGTTCAGTCCTGGGTCCTCTCCTTTTGGTATCTACTTATCTGAAGTACGGGCTAACACAGTATGTCTTTGGCTAACGAAGTTCGCAGAAGACTGCAAACTAGGAGCCATAATCGAAACGCCTAATGATGTGGACATCCTACAAAAGGGCCTCACTGAGACAGATGCCTAGTGTCAAAGACATGGCCTCAAGCTCAATGCCAAAAAGTGCATTGTCATCTCCTTTGGTAAAAACTCTGTACCCATGAACTACATCTTAGGCGGTAGTATACTTAACACGGAAAGTGTGATAAGAGACCTTGGGACACAGGTGGACAGTAGTCTCTCCTTTGATAATCACATCACCACAGTAGCCAGGAAATCCTTCTACGTGGCACACCTCATCACAAAATGTTTCTCATCCAGAAAATAAAAGGTCACCGTTCCCCTCTACTCATCACTCATTAGACCCATTATAGAGTATAACGCCCCTTTTGGTATGTACCTCACAAGACATCTACAACAACTGGAAAGACTGCAGAAATACCTCACAAAGAGGATTACCGACCTCAAACAGATGCCCTACACAGACTGTCTCAAAAACCTCCAACTTTACTCCGTCGCACATTGCCTACTCAGAGGTGATCTCTGCCTAACATACAAAGCTATGTCAAACCCAGAGCTGTTGGACAATGCTGCACTTAAAGAAATCCCAATCCCTCCGAGCTACATGCTCTAGGGACCTAAACCTTGTCACCACAACAAACAGAACATGCCGGAGGGATAGATTCCTGTCCCAAAGACTTCCTATACTCTGGAATAAACTACCTATCTATATCAAACAAAGCTCCTCATTAGCACTCTTCAAGAAAAATCTTGATGACTGGATGGGAAATAGGAAATTCACCCCGGGGATCACTTCCATGGCTCTGCTCGACAGTGGCACAGGAAAATACTTTTCTTGGGTGGCAAAAGCCAGGGTACATTTTTGGATGGGCTTGTATAGGCCCCTAGGGCCGACAGCCTAGTACCTACCTATGAACCTATACCTCCTATGGTTCTATTAAAATTTGGGTACAATAAAAACCTAACATGTCCCTTTTGTTCCCTCCAGCGTGCAGATTTACTCCACATCTTTTGGAGTTGCAAAAATATATATAAATTATGGTGCTCTCTCAGAGCACAATTGGAAAAAAATGGGGTACGAGAAGACCACCTTTTTCCTGGCAAACTACAATCCAGAATATTACTCCTAAACCTGTAATAGGTGTTCGGAGACCCAATTAACTGTGTGCTCTTCTCAAATACTTTATAGCGAAGAAGTGAGTGAATCCCTCAGTAATCTCTTGGGGAAACTTTTAAAACTATGACAGTTAAGAATATATCTGCACATAAATTTTGCTCTAACAGTAAAAAGAAAAAAAAGACTATTTCCAGAAATACTGGTGCAGTCTCTGACTTAATTCAATCAAAATAATTGTCATACAACAATCACTACAATTAACAGAATCTGTGAAGACCTTTGTGTTTGTACTTTTCAGTACTACAACAAATTAATGCTGATGATAATCTATTGTCAATCACACTAGTATGATGTCCCTTTACACATCTGTTAAGGCATCCAAGTTGTAAATAGTTGTAAATATTGTGAAAAGTGTTCTCTCACAATATACCCCCTTTTTCTTCTTTATTCTACTCATTAATCAAACTTACATCTCCTCTAACCATCATTAATTCTCCTGTTAAATATGGACAAAGTATATCGTTTCTTGTATCACATTAGTTTCTTATAAGGGGTCTCTTCACTACTTTCTATCCTAAAGGTTCATGTTTTTGATACGGCTACCAGGGGTGTTTAGGAGAGAAGTATTTCCTTTATCACCTTTTATTTTTATTTTACTTTTTCTTTTTTATTGCCTTGCTATGATGGAATATGTCTGCTTGTTACATTGTTGCAATATTTTGTATAGCAAGACTGATAATTGTATATAATGTAATATAGTGTGTCTTGATATGTTTCTTTTTTTCTGTTATAAATCTGCAAAACTTTATATTTGAAAAAAAAAGTGCTGTCAGGGTATTTTTTTTTGTGAAGCACCAAACCCTTACAAAAAATAACAGAAAATATACACTAACCAATGACAATCAAACAATACACAAACAATACAGAGATAATGGAAAAAGCTATTTTGTCAGACTGTTGTAAAAGAAGCTGGAAGAAATGAAATATCTGGTGGTCAGCATGCCTCATTCATACTGACATCTGCATGAGGTAAAGGTAGCACCAGAGTGACTGCTGAGATATGCAGCCAGCTGAAATAACAGAAATTTAATATTTTCACTGTCCATGACTCAGTTCAGAATTTCTCAAAAATTACACTGTGATTTTAAAAAATATTTCATATACTAAACTCTTCTAAGACAAAATGTAGAAACACAAGACACATAGTTGATGACCAACAGAAGTTGCATTACAGTTGTCATTTACCACTTTTAGTAAATACTATGCCAACATGAAAATTACTGAGTTGAAATTCAACCATTTGTGTTCCAAAGCCAAAAGTAACCATCATAAGATCACATCAATTCAAGCAATCTAACCCTTTCTTTCTGATTAACAATACACCGATCAGTAAGCGGTGAGTTAGGGAAAAAGGCAGATGTCATTTTTATTTTAACAGGGCATGCACTCAGTTAGTGTCTGTTCTATTCAGTAACAGAAAATCTGAAAGAAAAAAGACTAATTAGGGTGCTGTGAACACAGAAATGTAGCTCAATGCAGAAACAAAAGATGTTCTAAAGTGTGCTATGCAACACTACTGCAGCTATCTGTAAGTTCTGAACATACCTGCTGCTGGCCTTGTTGTGCCTGAGGATTCCCTTGCTGGTTGGCTGAGCCTGATGCTGCTGCAGCAGCTGCAGCTTGTTGCTGAAACAGATTGGCTGGGTAAACTCCCCAAGGAGTAACTCCGTAGTACTGGTGGGGGACTACAGCAGGACCTGATAAACAAAAAACAATGCACCTAATTTACTAATTTATTTATTTGTGTTTTAATGGTTGGGTTGACCCTTTTGGGCCATGTCCACTTTCAGGAGGGACCTGGCGAACATTCTCACTTTTACAAAATATAACAAACACATTTAGATACTGTTACTCAAACAACAGCAAAACAGGTACAAAGCATTTAATAAATGAATCAGGGTACAATGGAAAACATGCATGTTAAGACTGCAAGGTTAAACAGAAAATATTAAGAATTGTACAGGCTGGAGAATTTCTTTGAAGACTGCAGTACAAAACCATATGCAAGATGATGTCAAAAGCAAACAAAATGTAAAACAACAATGAAAAATAAATGCTGTGAATATTGCAAAATTTCAAGTACAAAGTAATGTGAATGAAGGAATCAAAAATATAAACTGTAAAAGAAATAAGGAAAGGAAAAGTAATTTTAAACAGAAAAATGTACATTGACGTTAAGAAAAGGGAAAAAAAATTGAAGACAGAAGTACAGGCACAAAGTAGCCAAGAAAATATAACAGCAGAAGATACGATCGGAAAACTAAGTGAAGGCTACTTGCTCCAACATCTGTGCAGGATGGAGGCAGGTATTGCCCGAAATGTTCGAAACATGAAGAGAGGAAAAGTACAGTTGTGTACCTACCATAAATGTAGATGTTCGAGTGTATTCACTGTTGCAGTCATTACATAGGTTCATAGGTTCATACTAGGCTATCTGCCCGAGGGCATTTACAAGCCTAGCCCATAGTTTTGTGGCTTACGCCACCCCTTTAGTATGGGGAACTATACCCATTATTTTGCTGTGCCTCTGTCGAGCAGTGACACTGAGGTAATCCCTGGGGTATATCTGCGATCTGCCATCCATTGGTCAAGATTTCTCTTGAACAAGGCCAGCGAGGTGCTCTGCCTCACATATACCGGGATTTTATTCCACAGCATAGGGAGTCTTTGGGTGATGAATCTATCCCTCCAGCATGTCCTATTAATAGCCGTGTCGAGGTTTAAGTCTCTCGCCCTTGTGGCTCTGATGGATCTAGATTTTTTGAGGTGAAGCATATTCATCAAATCTGGGTTTGACATGGCCTTGTATGTTAGGCAAAGGTCACCCCTGAGCAAGCGTGCGACTGAATAGAGCTGGAGTTCTTTCAGTCGGGCAGCATAGGACAGATGTTTGAGACCCTTTATCCTTTTGGTGAGGAACTTTTGTGGCCTCTCCAGCTGCTGCAAGTACACTTGGGTTTATCCTGCTGGCAGGCGACACGCAGTCGGCCCGAGTTCCAAAGTCTTGGTCCGGCGTCGGTTGCTGTCGTCTCTTCTCTGACGTCAGTGCACCAAGGGTATAAAAGTTGCAACAGATGCCATTTTCTTCAGTTTTTCTTGCCCCAGATGTCAGGTGCCCCCAGATAGGTAGGCTGAAAAGATAGAAGTATACCAAACAACCATGCATATAATACTATAAACATTTCTTTTATCTACAAGCAAATATACCACATAGGTTGTACAGAGTTGAGAAGTACAGAATAGTCCCACCAAAGAGGGGGGTGGTGGGTGGGTAGCCAGGACTGCAACAGTGAATACACTCGAACATCTACATTTATGGTAGGTAAACAACTGTACTATGTTCATTGTGTTTCACTGTTGCAGTCATTACACTTGGGTAGAATCCCAAAGCTGAGGTTGGGTGGCTGGGTCTAGATTGGATTTGGCGAGGCTAACAAGCCCTGCAGAAAGTACAGTTTTGTATCTAACATAAATGTAGATGTTCGAGTGCTAATACAGCTGCAGTCATAACAGATGGGGTTCTCCTGCCGTCAGGTGGGTCCTCGGTCGACTGAATTTCAAAGTCTAGGTCTGGCGTCGGTTGTCATCGCTTCTTCCCTGACGTCAGTGCGACAGGGGTATAAAAGAACCAGCTGACGCCATTTTCTTCAGTTTTTCTTGCCCCAGATGTCAGGTGCCCCCAGAAGGAAGGCAATACATAAAATTATGTAATAATGCAATGCAATATAATCAAAAATAGTAGTTCCAAGCAAATACACCATAAAAGAATACCCCTAGAGGGGAAGGAGGGAGGGAAACCTGGACTGCAGCTGTATTAGCACTCGAACATCTACATTTATGGTAGGTACAAAACTGTACTATGTTCATCGTGCATACAGCTGCAGTCATAACAGATGGGTAGAATCCCAAAGCTAAGAAAGTGGTGGTAGGCACTAGGTGGAACTAGGAGGAGCCAAAATGCCCTGCAAGACTGCAGTGGCAAAGCCTGCTCTAGATTTGGAGTATAATGGTAGGTTGTAGTGCTTGGAGAAGGTATGCACTGAACTCCAAGTGGCTGCTTCCAAAATATCCTTGGTAGGAACTCCTCTGAGGAAGGCTGCAGAGGTGGCTGTGGCCCTGGTGGAATGAGTTCTAATGCCTGTAGGTACAGTTTTGCCATGAAAGGAATAGCAAAAGCGTATGCAGTGGGCTATCCATTTTGAGATTGTCCGTTGGGAAATAGGCTTTCCTTGAGCTCCTACCGCATAGGCTACAAAGAGCTGTTCTGATTTTTTGAAAGGTTTTGTTCTGTCCAAATAATAACGCAGTTGCCTGTGGATGTCCAAGGAATGTAGTAATCTCTCCACTTTGTTTTGAGGATTAGGATAAAAAGTAGGTAAATGTATGGCCTGATTTAAAGCTACCCTGGATACCACTTTAGGCGTAAAGGACGGGTTGGTTCGTAAGGAAACTCTGTCCTGATGGAAGATGATAAAAAGCTGGACAGCCATGAGAGCCTGTAGTTCTGAAACTCTACGAGCTGAAGTGATAGCCAGAAGGAAAGCTGTTTTCCAGGACAAATATTGCAAATCTGATGAGGCAGCTGGCTCAAAAGGAGGCAAAGTCAGTTTTTCCAGAATGAAATTAAGATCCCAAGCAGGTATTGGTTGTTTCCCTTGGAGGTCTTAAATTCTTAGCCCCTCTGAGGAACTGTCTTAATAGAGGGTGAGAAAATAAAGGTGGAGCAGTATTGTATTCTGCAGAAATGGCTGAGGCATGGATTTTGATGGAGGAGAACGAAAGTCCACTGCTTAGCAGTTCAGCCAAATATTGTAGTATTTGAGGTAAATTCAGTTTTCCAGGGTTCTGGCCCTTTTTCTCATTCCAGACACAAAAACGTTTCCATTTTGCGGAGTAAGCTTTTCTAGTTGATGGCCTTCTGGCCTCCAAAATGACATCCTGCACCTCCTTGGAGAGTAGGGCCTGCTGTGATGCTAAGGAATCTTCCATGCGGCTAGATTGAGTGTTTTTAACTGACTGTGAAGAATTTTGAAGCTGTGCTGAGTCAGAAGAAGAGGCATTAGAGGCAGGGTCCATGGAGGGGAATGCGTCAGGCTCCTCAGGAGTGGGTACCAGTGTTGCCTTGGCCAGTCCGGAGCAATGAGGATCATCTTTGGTCTATCTGCTCTGGTCTTCAATAGGACTTTGGGCAGCAGAGGAAGAGGCGGAAAGGCATAAACTGTCATTGATGTCCAACTGAAAGAGAGAGCGTCCACTCTCCAGGCCTTTGGATGGAAGATCCTTGAGCAGAATTTTGTCAATTGATGATTTTTGTGGGAGGCAAAGAGATCTATGTCTGGCCTTCCCCATTCTTGGATTATTTCTGTAAAAACTTTTGGATGCAACTTCCATTCGTGTGGATCTGTCATATTCCTGCTTAGGTTGTCTGCCAGCGTGTTTTCCTTGCCTGGCAAGTACTGTGCTTGTAGTTCCATTTGTAAGTCCAGGGCCATGTTCCAAAGTGACATGGCCAGTCTGCATAGGGGATAAGAATGTGTTCCTCATTGCTTGTTTATGTACCACATAACTGTGGTGTTGTCCGTTCTTATCAATAGTTGACCTGGTTGTAGAAGGTCCTTGAAAGCTATAATAGCATTTATTACTGCTAGCATTTCTTTTTGATTGATGTGAAGGTGCTTTTCTTTTTGGGATCATTTGCCCTGAATGCACCGGTCTGTCATGTGCGCCCCCCAGGCGTAGTCCGAGGCGTCTGTTGTGATGACTTGATTTGCTTGAGGCTTGCTGAATGGAAGACCTGTGTTTGTTTGACATGCTTGAGCCCACCACAGAAATTCCTTTTGCAGACATGGAATTAGTGGTATTATTGTTTCCAAACTGTGGCTGTGTTGAGACCATAGGTTTTTTAGGTACCATTGTAGTTTTCTCATATGCAGCTTTGCACATGGGATTAGTAAGATGCAAGATGCCATGAATCCCAGAGCCTGCAGGATTTTCCTTGCAGTCAGCCCGGTGCAATTTGCCAGTGTTCTGAAATATTGAATTAGTTGCCCCTGCTTCTCTGGTGTGAGGTAGGCCATCTGGGTGTTTGTGTCCAAATTGGCACCCAGGAAAATTATCTTCCGAGAGGGTATTAACCTTGATTTCTCTTTGTTGACTGTGTATCCCAGAGAGTTTAATAACATTATTACATAAGCCAGATGTTTCAGAAGAATGTGCTTGCTGTCCGCTTGGATCAGGCAGTCGTCCAAATAAGGGTATATTTGTATCCCTTGAAGTCTGCAGTAGGCAATTACTGATGCCAGGCATTTCGTGAATACTCTGGGCGCAGTAGATAAGACAAAGGGCAATGCAGAGAATTGATAATGGGTTGAACCTGCAAGAAATCTGAGGTATCTTCTGCAATTTTGTCTGCAGGTATGCCTCCTTGAGGTCCAATGTTACCAGCCAAGACTCCTTGCCCAGCATGGGAAGAAGTTGCTGTAGAGTGAGCATCTTGAATTTTGGTACGAGTAGAAATGTGTTAAGGATGGAAAGATCCAAAATAGGTCTACAATCTTTTCCCTTCCTTGGTACCAGAAATAGCCTGGAATAAAAACCTTGACCTTGTTCGTGTGTAGGTACCTCTTGAATAGCTTTCATGTTTATAAGATCTGAAATTTGCTTTTGTGCCTCTGCCCTTTGATTGTGTGGCAGGTTTGGCATGCCTCTCATTTTTGGAAGGGTATGAAAATGGAATTTGTAGCCTCTGTTTATAATGTCCAGGATCCATTTGTCCTTTGTGACAACATGCCAATCTTTTGAGAATAGTGCCAGCTTTCCTCCTAAGGGGGCTGCCATTTGAGACCTGGTTGGCATGCAAAGGGGAAAGTCATTGGGTTTGCTTTCTGAAAGATTGCGAGTTGTCCTCACCACCTCTTTGTGTAGGAGCTTGCCACTGTCTGCCTCTATACGATCCTTGGGATTGTCATCTGACCCTCGGGCGCCTGTATCTGCCTCTTTGGGGTCTGTCTGTGGCAGGAAAGGACCAGTTTTTGGAAGGCCAATTTCTACTAAAATGTGGGGGTTGAACCTGCAGAAATTCTTTCACAGTTTGCATTGATTTAGCCTTTTCCTCCATTTTCCGTAATACTTCCTCAGCATTTGCCCCAAATAGTACATCCTTTTGAAGAGGGGCGTCTAGTAATTTAGCTTTGACGTGATCAGGCAAGGCTTGTTCCTTGAGCCAGGCATGCCTACGTATGACTGAGCCTGTAACAGCAGCTCTACAAAAGGCCTCTAGAGCATCAAAACCACATTGTAAGGTATGTTTACCCACTTGTTCTGCACTATGCATCAAATCCTGCAACTCCTTCAAGTCTGGTTGTTCAGGTTGTGACATTTTACTTTTCAACTGAGATAACAGAAACTGTTGGTATTTTAGCATATGAAACTGACAGTTTAAGGCCCTCATGGATAAGGTAGCCGAGGTATATACCTTTTTTCCCCACCTTTCTAAGGATCTGGAATCTCTCTCTGAAGGCAATGGATTTTTGGCAATGGAGGCCTTAACTCCCTTGGGCCCCTGTGAGATGGTTTCTAGGTCAGCAGCATGGCTTTTGTATAGAAATTGGTGTGAGTCAGGCACCCTGTAGTACCTGTCAGGCTTAACTGGAGCTGGAGGTAGAGAGTCCGGGTTAAGGCAGGCCTCCGAGTAAACATCATCTAGGATGTCCAAGACAGGAGGTATAGCCAGAGGCCTGTGCTGGGGTAACAAAAGAAATACCCTGAGCCTTTTCTTGGAATCTGAATAATCCTGGCCTTCCCAGTGGAAGTGTTCCCTTAAGGTATGCAAAGTTTCCCCAAATGAGTAATCCTCAGGGGGGGATACAGAAGGAATAGACTCCTCTGCATCAGAGTCTTCAAACAGGGAGTAAGACTGTTCCTGATCATCAGAGTGTTCTGAAATAATGGAGCCCTGATCAGAGGAGGGGGAATCTTCCTCCACTCTGGGCCTTTTGTCCGGAGGTGGCTGAGAACCTCTGATTACAGTAATTAAATCCTCAGCCATTTTAAGCATCTGTTTCTTAGGCATGGGGCCTGGTGATGGGCCCTGTGTAGCTTGTCTCTTAGGGTGCATGGTTGCTTTAGACTTGGTGAAAGCCTTGATGGAGAAAGAAGAGAAAGGTCTGAAGACACCTTGAGCGGAGGTGGACCTGTCCACATTCTGTGTTTCAACGCCAAGAGTGGCTTCGGTATCTGTAGTCGGGGGGTGGGCCGAGGAGCCTGCGACCTCGGGTACAGGAGACACCGCCAAAGATGTGTCGTCGGTAATCAGGGGCTGCGTAGGTGCCTCGCTGAGAACCGGACCATGTGTAGTCGACTTTGGCGTGGTGTCGGTAGAGGTCGCGGACCTTGAGTGTCAGTCCTTGTCTTTGCGTTTTTTAGACAAAACCGGAGTCGGAGTATCCGACGACATAGTATAGTTAAATGCTTTCCCAAAAAAAAGCTGGGCGAACTCCGCTCGACACTTAATAGTGCGTTTGTTGAATGTAGCACAAAAGCGACAGACCGAAACGTCGTGGTCTGGGCCTAAACAAGGTATACAGAGGGAATGGAAATCCTTATGTGCTATTTGCTTCCCATAAGAAATACAATTATTAACTTTGTCTGACATCGGTCTGAGGCAAGAAAAGTTTCCCCAACGGGGTACTTAGCTTTTAAGAAGACTTCGGTTTCCAAATTTTTCGTAATCTCAGTAGCTGGCCGACCGGCACTTGCGAACTGCTTCTGCTTCGGGCACCGCGCGGCAAGAAAGACTGGAGAAAATGGCGTTGGCTGGTTCTTTTATACCCCTGTCGCACTGACGTCAGGGAAGAAGCGACGACAACCGACGCCGGACCTAGACTTTGGAATTCGGCCGACCGAGGACCCGCCTGACGGCAGGAGAACCCCATCTGTTATGACTGCAGCTGTATGCACGATGAACATCTGCGGTGGCAAAGCTTGCTCTGGATTTGGAGTAGAATGGTAGGTGGAATTGCTTGGTAAAAGTGTGCACTGAGCTCCAGGTTGCAGCTTCTAAAATGTCTTTGGTTGGTACCCCTCTGAGGAAAGCTGCTGAAGTGGCTGCTGCTCTGGTGGAATTTACCTTATGCCCTTAGGCATAAGATTTGCCATGTTGTGCATAACAGAAGCAGATGCAGTGTCCTATCCGTTTGGAGATTGGCTGCTTTGTAATAAGTTTTCCTTGAGATCCTGCAGCATATGCTACAAACAGTTGCTCAGTTTTTCTGAAAGCTTTTGTTATGTCCAAGTAAAATCGTAGCTGCCTGTGTATATCCAAAGCGTGCAGTAGTTTTTCCCCTTTATTCTGGGGATTAGGGTAGAAAGTAGGCAAATGAATTGTTTGGTTTAAAGCCACATTGGATACCACTTTTGGCATGAATGTTGGGTTTGTTCTTACAGAAACCCTGTCTTGATGAAAAATGAGGAATGGTTCTACAGCCATCAATGCCTGTAACTCTGAGACTCTTCTTGCTGAAGTTATTGCTAGGAGCAGAGCAGTTTTCCATGACAGGAATTTAAGATCAGCTGTGCTGGCTGGTTCAAATGGAGGCAGTGTTAGTTTTTCTAAAACAAAATTGAGGTCCCAAGTTGGTACTGGTGCTCTCCTAGGGGGTCTTATATTCTTTGCCCCCCGGAGGTACTGTCGTAGTAGAGGATGTGAAAAATTGGAGGATCCGCACTGTAATGAGCTGAAATGGCAGAGGCATGGATTTTAATAGATGAAAAAGATAGGCCTTTGTCCAACATCTCAGTCAGGTATTGTAAAATCTGAGGTATATTAGGGACCAGTGGGTCGAGTCCTTGTGCCTGGTTCCAAGCATAGAATCACTTCCATTTTTCTGCATAAGATTTCCTAGTGCTGGTCCTCCTGGCTTCCAAAATTACATCCATAACAGCTTTAGAGAGAGGTGCAGTCTGAGTGGCTACAATATTCGCCATGCTGACAGGTGTAAGGTTCTGAGTTGACTGTGCAGAATCTGATAGTTTTGCTGTGTTAGAAGATGAGGGATTTGAGGCAGACGCCAAGGTGGGCCTTGGGACACAGTTTTTAGGATTGGATACCAGTGCTGGCGTGGCCAGTCTGGTGCAATCAGGATCATTTTTGGCCTTTCTTGTCTGACTTTTAGAAGTACCTTGGTGAGAAGAGGCATCGGAGGAAGGCACAGACTTGTCAGGTTTTTCCAGCTGAATGATAGAGCATCCATTTCCATGCTTGGGAGTGATAACTTCTTGTGCAAAATGTCTGTATTTGGCAATTGTGAGGGGAGGCAAAAAGATCTATGTCTGGGCGTCCCCACTTCCTTGTTATCATGTTGAACACTTGTGGGTTTAGCTTCCATTCGTGAGGATCCATGAGATTTCTGCTTAGTTTGTCTGCCAGTGTATTTTTTATTCCTGGCAGGAATTGTGCTTGCAGATGTACCTGGTACATCAGTGCTATGTTCCACAAAGTCATGGCTTGTATGCATAGGGGGTAGGAATGCGTGCCCCCTTGCTTGTTTATGTACCACATAACTGTGGTATTGTCCCGTCTTTATTAATAGTTGTCCTGGATGTATTAGGTCCTTGAAGGCTGTCAGGGCATTTTGTACAGCTGGCATCTCTTTTTGATTGATGTGAAGACGCATTTGTTCCCTGGGCCACGTGCCCGGAATACATTTTCCTGCCATATGTGCTCCCCAGGCATAATCCGATGCATCCGTTATTGTTTACCTGGCTGTAGGTAAGGTGAAAGGCTGTCCCTTGCTGTGGTGACAGGCCTGGGACCACCATCGAAACTCCTGTTGTAGGCAGGGGATCAAGTTTATGATTGTCTCTTGGCTGTGACAATGCTGAGTCCAAACACTTTTTGGATACCATTGTAGTTTCCTCATATGCAGCTTTGCATTTGGAATTAGTAGAATGCAGGATGCCACGAAACCCAGGGCCTGCAGAATTTTTCTTGCAGGGAGCTGGGTCTTTTTTGCCATCATTTGAAAGTAATGAGTCAGTTGCCTTTGTTTGTCTGGCGTGAGATAGGCCATCTGGGCAGTTGTATTTAAGCTTGCACCCAGGAATATTATCTCTTGAGAGGGCACTAGTTTTGATTTATTTTCGTTTACTATGTACCCTAGGCAAATCAATAATCTTTTTACAAATGCCAGGTGCTTTAGAAGAATGCCCTTGTTCTCTGCTTGAATAAGGCAATCGTCCAAATAAGGATATATTTGAATTCCTTTTTGTCTGAAAAATGCAATTACTGGAGCCGGGCATTTTGTGAAGAGCCTGGGTGCAGTAGATAAGCCAAAGGGCAGTGCAGAGAATTGGTAGTGCGTCGAGCAAGCTATGAATCTGAGGTATCTTCTGCAAGATTGTCTGATTGATACATGCAGGTATGCCTCTTTCAGGTCCAAAGTTACAAGCCAAGCCTTCTTGCCCAGCATGGGCAGAAGCTGCTGCAAAGTCAACATTTTGAATTTTGAGACGTCCAGAAATGTATTTAGAATAGACAGGTCCAGTATTGGTCTCCAGGTTTTGTCCTTTCTGGGTACCAAGAAAAGTCTTGAGTAAAATCCTTGTTGCTGCTCTTGCTGTGGTACTCGCTCCGAATGGCCCTCATGTCCATGAGGGATGAAACTTGTTTTTGTGCCTCTACCCATTGATTGTGTGGCAGGTCTGGCATACCTTTTACCCTTGGCAGGGTGTGAAAGTGGAACCTGTAGCCCTGGGACACTATATTCAAGACCCATATGTCCTGGGTGATCATGTGCCAGTTTTGAGAAAAAAGTGTTAGTTTCCCCCCTAAGGGGGCAGCCAAAAGATAAGTGCTTGGTGCTGGCAGAAGAAAGTCATTGGGGCTGTTTTCTGTATGGCTGTGATTTGTCTTCACTGCTTTTGGAGGTAGAAGGGCCCCACTGTTTAGGCCTGTATGAGCCCTGGGGCTGAGATCTGCCTCTAGGGTGTCTGTATCTGCCTCTTTGTGGTCTGTCTGACACTGGAAAGGACCAATTCTTTGTAGGCCAGTTCCTGCTAAATCTGGGTGGCTGTACCTTTAAGAAATCCTTTACTGTTTGCATAGATTTCGCTTTGTCCTCCATTCTCTTCAACACCTCCTCTGCTTTGACACCAAATAAAGTATCATGCTGTAATGGAGCATCTAGTAATTTTGCCTTAACATGATCAGGTAGAGTCTTGTTCCTTTAACCAAGCATGCCTCCTAATGACAGAACCCGTAAAGTACAGTTTTGTACCTACCATAAATGTAGATGTTCAAGTGCTCATACAGCTGCAGTCATAACAGATGGGTTATCATGCCGTCAGGCGGGTCCTCGGTCGGCCGAATTCCAAAGTCTAGGTCCGGCGTCGGTTGTCGTCGCTTCTTCCCTGACATCAGTGCGGCAGGGGTATAAAAGAGGCAGCCAACGCCATTTTCTTCAGTTTTTCTTGCCCCAGATGTCAGGTGCCCCCAGAAGGAAGGCAAACATAATGTTTTGCAAAAATGCAATGTTGATAAATCAAAAACAGTGGTTGCAAGCAAATACACCATAAAAGAATACCCCAAAAAGGTTATATGAAAGGTGTTTGTCATAAGGCCTGTCCTAAGAGGGGATGGAGGGAGGGAAACCTGGACTGCAGCTGTATGAGCACTCAAACATCTATATTTATGGTAGGTACAAAACTGTACTATGTTCATCGTGCATACAGCTGCAGTCATAACAGATGGGTAGAGTCCCAAAGCTAAGTAAGGGTGGTAGGCACTAAGTGGAACTAGGAGGGGCTAGGATGCCCTGCAGGACTGCTGTGGCAAAGCCCGCTCTAGATTTAGAGTACAGTGGGAGGTGATAGTGCTTGGAGAAAGTGTGCACTGAACTCCAGGTGGCTGCTTCCAAAATATCCTTGGTAGGGGCCCCCCTGAGGAAGGCTGCAGAGGTAGCTGTGGCTCTGGTGGAGTGGGATCTGATGCATGCAGGCACAGTTTTTCCATGAAATGAGTAACAAAAGCGTATGCAGTGGGCTATCCATTTTGAAATTGTCTGTTTGGAAATAGCCTTTCCTTGAGCGCCTGCAGCATAGGACACAAAGAGTTGCTCAGATTTCCTGAATGGCTTTGTCCTGTCCAAATAATAACGAAGTTGTCTGTGAATGTCCAAGGAATGTAGTAGTCTTTCCCCTTTGTTTTGTGGATTAGGATAAAAGGTAGCTAAGTGGATAGTCTGATTCAAAGCTACACTGGATACTACCTTTGGCATAAAGGTAGGGTTGGTTCGTAAGGAAACTCTGTCCTGATGGAAAATGATGAATGGTTGCACAGCCATGAGGGCATGTAGCTCCGAAACCCTGTGAGCTGAGGTGATAGACAGAAGAAAGGCTGTTTTCCATGACAAGTACTGTAACTCTGATGAAGAAGCTGGCTCGAAGGGAGGAAGGGTCAGCTTTTCCAATACGAAGTTAAGGTCCCAAGCAGGGACTGGTAGTTTCCTTGGGGGTTTTATATTCTTTGCCTCTCTGAGGAACTGCCTTAAGAGAGGATGAGAGAATAAAGGAGGATCGGTGTTGTATTGTGCAGAAATGGCTGAACCGTGGATCTTGATGGAGGAGAAGGAAAGTCCATTGTTTAACATCTCAGCTAGGTACTGTAAAATTTGAGGTATATTTATTACCCAAGGATTCTGTCCCTTCTTTTGATTCCAGGCACAAAATCGTTTCCATTTGGCGGAGTAGGCCTTTCTAGTAGAAGGTCTTCTGGCCTCCAAGATGACATCCTGCACCTCCTTGGAGAGGAGAAACTGTTGGGAAATCAAGGAATTCTCCATGCAGCTAGATTTAGAGTTTTGAGATGGCTGTGAAGAGTTTTGTAGTTGTGCTGGGACAGCAGAAGAGGGACTAGAGGTAGGATCCATGGTGGGAAATATGTCAGGCTCTTCAGGAGCGGATACCAGTGTTGCCTTGGCCAGTCTGGAGCAATGAGAATCATTTTCTGTCTCTCTGCTCTGGCTTTTAATAGAACTTTGGGCAGCAGAGGAAGAGGCGGGAAGGCATAGACGGTCAATGTTGTCCAATTGAAGGAAAGTGCGTCCACTTTCCGGGCCTGTGGATGGTAGGTACTTGAACAAAATTTTTTCAACTGGCAATTCCTGTGGGTAGCAAAGAGATCTATGTCTGGCTGACCCCATGCCCGAGTTATCTTTGTGAAAATTTGAGGATGCAACTTCCATTCGTGTAGATCTGTCATATTTCTGCTTAGGTTATCTGCCAGTGTGTTTTCCTTCCCTGGCAGGAATTGTGCCTGTAACTGAATTTTCAATTCCAGTGCTGTGTTCCAAAGGGTCATGGCTTGCCTGCACAGGGGGTATGAATGAGTTCCCCCCTGTTTGTTTATGTGCCACATCACTGTGGTGTTGTCTGTCCTTATTAATAGCTGGCCTGGATGCAGTAGGTCTTTGAAGGTCATAATAGCCTTTTGCACGGCTAGCATTTCCTTTTGGTTGATGTGAAGGAGTTTCTCTTTTCGTGTCCATTTTCCCTGAATGCACTGATCTGCCATGTGTGCTCCCCAGGCGTAGTCTGAGGCGTCTGTTGTGATGATTTGAGTTGTTTGAGGTACAGAGAAAGGAAGACCTGTGTTTCTTTGGCAAGCTTGAGCCCACCACATAAATTCCTTTTGAAGGCATGGAATGAGTGGTATAATTGCTTCCAAGCTGTGGCTGTGTTGAGACCAAAAGTTTTTTAGGTACCATTGAAGTTTCCTCATATGCAGCTTTGCACATGGGATTAGTAGGATGCAAGATGCCATGAATCCCAGAGCCTGCAGGACTTTCCTTGCAGTTAGCCTGGTGTAAGTTGACATTTTTCTGAAATATTGAGACAGTTGCCCTTGCTTGTCTGGCGTGAGGTAGGCCATCTGGGTGGTTGTATCCAAGCTGGCACCCAGGAAAATTATTTGTTGAGAGGGTATTAGTTTTGATTTCTTTTTGTTGACTGTGTATCCCAGGAAGTTCAACAGTTTTATTACAAAGCCAGGTGCTGCATTAGTATGTCCTTGCTGTCCGCTTGGATCAGGCAGTCATCCAGATATGGGTAGATTTGTATCCCTTGTAGTCTGCAGAAGGCGATTACTGATGCCAGGCATTTCGTAAACACTCTGGGTGCAGTAGATAAGCCAAAGGGCAATGCAGAGAATTGGTAATGGGTTGAACCTGCAAGAAATCTGAGGTATCTTCTGCAATCTTGTCTGATAGGGACATGAAGGTATGCCTCCTTGAGGTCCAATGTTACCAGCCAAGACTCCTTGCCCAGCATGGGAAGAAGCTGCTGTAATGTGAGCATCTTGAATTTTGGCACCTGAAGATATGTGTTTAGTATGGATAGGTCTAAGATAGGTCTCCAATCTTTGTCTTTCCTTGGTACCAGGAATAGTCTGGAATAAAACCCTTGACCTTGTTCTTTTGCAGGTACCTCTTGAATTGCTTTCATGTCCATGAGAGCTGAAATTTGTTTTTGTGCCTCTGCCCTTTGATTTTGTGGCAGGGTTGGCATGCTTCTCATTTTTGGAAGGGTGTGAAATTGGAACCTGTAGCCTCTGTCTATAATGTCCAGAATCCATTTGTCTTTTGTAACAATATGCCAATTTTTTGAGAATAATGTCAGTTTTCCGCCCAAAGGTGCTGCCATTAAAGTTTTGCTTGGCAGGTGTAGGGGGAAGTCATTGTGTCTGTTTTCTAAAAGACTGTGATCTATCTTCTCCACCTCTTGGGGTTGGTGCTTGCCACTGTCTGGCTCTGAAAGATCCTTGAGGTTGCCCTCTACCCCTTGGACGCCTGTATCTGCCCCTTTGAGGTCTGTCTGTGGCTGGAAAGGACCAATTTTTTGAAGGCCAGTTTCTGCTGAAACATGGAGGCTGTACCTGCAGGAAATCTTTCACTGTTTGCATTGATTTCGCTTTTTCCTCCATTTTCTTTAGTACCTCCTCTGCTTTAACACCAAACAATACATCTTTTTGAAGAGGTGCATCTAATAATTTAGCTTTGACATGATCTGGTAAGGTTTGCTCTTTGAGCCAAACATGCCTACGTATAACAGACCCCGTAACAGCAGCTCTACATGAGGCCTCTACAGCATCAAAACCACATTGCAAGGAATGCTTACCCAACTTGCTCTGCACCATGCAACAAATCCTGCAACTCTTTTAAATCTGGTTGTTCTGGTTATGTCATCTTGCTTTTCAGCTGAGATATCAAAAACTGTTGATACTTTAACATATGGAAATGACAAGTAAAGAAAAAGAGCAGCACCACCAAGCAAAGCACTCAAATTAAATGAAGTATAATAGGCAGAGACAAATGAGTGCACCATAGGCTGTAACATCAGCTACAATAAATCCAAAGAGTTCTTCTTGTTAGATGAGACCCACGTTTATTAAAGATAAACAGGTAAATAAACGAACTGCAGCAGAATGTAAGCGCTTTCGCGTTATCATATAACGCTTCATCAGACATAAAAGCAGTTAATGAATGCTCCCTTTTTAAATATCTTGTTAGATGACATCATGGTACTCTTAAAGGAACAAGCATATAAAAAAACATATAAAAACAACATTGATATAAAACATATTTAAAAATTTTAGAAATTGTTAAAAACTATTGGAAGTGCGAAACATGTTTTGACTATAATTGCTATAACATTAATGTGCTAATGCTCAATGTTTCAAAGGTCTAGAGGCTAAAAATGGCTTAATTGTAAATCTATCATTGAGCCCAAATCTGTGGGCTTGTAGTTTTAAAATCCATTTGCCTTCCCTTTCTTCAACCTTATTCTTCATGTTACCCAATCTACCATCTACGGATATCAGTTCAAGGACTAGAAACTTGAAGTAGTGAGTATCACCTTTGTCCCCAATATGTTTGGCTAATGCGTTTAAGACATTTCCTTTGGTTATGGCATACATATGCTCCCTGATATGTTCACGTAGTGACCTAGCTCCAAAGTCATTCTGCATAGGGGGTATGAATGAGTGCCTCCCTGCTTGTTGATGTACCACATGACTGTGGTGTTGTCTGTCCTTATCATCAACTGTCCCTCTTTGAGAAATGGTCTGAACCTTTGGATTGCCAGTTTTACTGCTAGCATTTCTTTTAGGTTGATGTGCAGGTGAAGTTGATCCTGTGTCCACAATCCTTGCACGCATTTGTCCAGCATGTGGGCCCCCCATCCTAGGTCTGAAGCGTCTGTTGTGATGGTCTGGCTTGCTTGACATCTGCGAAAGGGTAGGCCTGGGTTTGTCTGGCATGCCTGAGCCCACCATAGGAACTCCTGTTTTAAGCATGGAATTAGTGGGATTTCTGTTTCTAGGCTGTGACTGTGTTGGGACCATAAATTCTTTAGGGACCACTGTAGTTTTCTCATATGTAGTCTGGCAAGTGGGACCAGGATTATGCATGATGCCATGAAGCCCAAGGCCTGCAGTACTTTTCTTGCTGTTAACTTGTTCAGCTTTGTTAGTGCCAAGAAGTAAAGAGGGAGTTCTTTTGTTTTCTGCAGTTAGGAATGCCATTTGTTTTACTGTGTCCAATTCAGCCCAAGAATGTCCTTGTTTGGGATGGTATCAGCCTTGACTTTTGTAGATTGACTGTGTATCCCAGTGCTTGTAGCAAGTAGATGACCCTTTGTAAATCTGTTGTCAGCTTGCTTTTGTTGTCCCTTGTAGCAGGCAGTCGTCCAGGTATGGGTAAATTTGTATTCCTGTAGTCTGCAATGGGCAATTACTGATGCCAGGCATTTTGTGAATACTCTGGGCAGTAGATAAGCCAAAGGGCAATGCTGAGAATTGATAGTGCTCTGATCCTGCAAGAAATCTGAGGTATCTTCTGCAGATTGGTCGAATGGGGACGTGCAGGTATGCCTCCTTGAGATCTAGAGTTACCAGCCAACACTCCTTGCCCAGCATGGGAAGAAGTTGCTGTAGGGTCAGCATTTTGAATTTTGGGACAATGATGTATGTATTTAAGGCGGACAGGTCGAGAATTGGTCTCCAACTTTTTCCTTTCTTGGAACTAGGAATAGTCTTGAGTAGAACCCCTTTCCTTGCTCTGCAGTTGGCACTTTTTCCACAGCTCTCATGTTTGCTAACTGCATTATCTGTTGTAGAGCCTCTGTTTTTTGATTTGGAGGTAGATTTGGCATTCCTCTTTTGATTGGTAAAGTGTGGAAGTGGAACCGGTATCCTTGATCTATGGTTTGTAAAATCCACTTGTCTTTTGTTATATAGTGCCAGTTTTTTGAAAATAAGGTTAACTTTCCGCCTAGAGGAGCTGCTATTTGTTCCCTGGTAGGCGGATTTAGGATTAAGTCACTGTGGTTGTGTTGATGAGGTGGCAGTGGTTGTGTCTGTGCCTCTGTTGTTACCTTGCCACTGTCGTCCTCTGTAAGCACCTCCTCTGGATTGGTTTCTGCCTCTGGAACGTCTGTTTCTGCCCCTTTGAGATCTTGTGGAGTCAGGAAAGGACCAATTTTTGGCAGGCCAGTTCCTGCTAAACCTTGGGGGCTGAACCTGCAAGAAATCTTTAACCGTTTGAACGGATTTTGCCTTTTCTTCCATTTTCTTCATAACCTGCTGGGCAGGTGTACCAAACAAACTTGTCTTATCCATAGGAGCATCTAGTAACTTTGCTTTAACATGATCCGTAAAGCTTGCTCCTTTAGCCATGCATGCCTTCTT